>NW_019154086.1:68265020-68266973 GCF_002288905.1 Enhydra lutris kenyoni | reverse complement strand
ATTTTGGACACTAGCCCTTTATCTGATATGTCATTTGCAAATATATTCTCCCAGTCTGTCAGTTGTCTTTTGGTTTTGTTAACTGTTTCCTTTGCTGTGCAAAGGCTTTTGATCTTGATGAAATCCCAATAGTTCATTTTTGCCCTTGCTTCCCTTGCCTTTGGCGATGTTCCTAGGAAGATATTGCTGCGGCTGAGGTCAAAGAGGTTGCTGCTGTGTTCTCCTCAAGGACTTTGATGGATTCCTTTCTCACATTGAGGTCCTTCATCCATTTTGAGTCTATTTTCATGTGTGGTGTAAGGAAATGACCAGTTTCATTTTTCTGCATGTGGCTGTCCAATTTTCCCAACACCATTTGTTGAAGAGGCTGTCTTTTTCCATTGGCCATTCTTTCCTGCTTTGTCGAAGATTAGTTGACCATAGAGTTGAGGGTCTATTTCTGGGCTCTCTATTCTGTTCCATTGATCTATGTGTCTGTTTTTATGCCAGTACCATGCTGTCTTGATGATGACAGCTTTGTAATAGAGCTTGAAGTCCGGAATTGTGATGCCACCAACTTTGGCTTTCTTTTTCAATATTCCTTTGGCTATTCGAGGTCTTTTCTGGTTCCATATAAATTTTAGGATTATTTGTTCCATTTCCTTGAAAAAAATGGATGGTACTTTGATAGGGATTACATTAAATGTGTAGATTGCTTTAGGTAGCATAGACATTTTCACAATATTTATTCTTCCAATCCAGGAGCATGGAACACTTTTCCATTTCTTTGTGTCTTCCTCAATTTCTTTCATGAGTACTTTATAGTTTTCTGAATGTAGATTCTTAGCCTCTTTGGTTAGGTTTATTCCTAGGTATATATTTTTGGGTGCAATTGTAAATGGGGTTGACCCCTTAATTTCTGTTTCTTCTGTCTTGTTGTTGGTGTAGAGAAATGCAACTGATTTCTGTGCATTGGTTTTATATCCTGACACTTTACTGAATTCCTGTACAAGTTCTAGCAATTTTGGAGTAGAGTCTTTTGGGTTTTCCACATATAGTATCATATCATCTGCAAAGAGTGATAGTTTGACTTCTTCTTTGCCCATTTGGATGCCTTTAATTTCCTTTCATTGTCTGATTGCTGAGGCTAGGACTTCTAGTACTATGTTGAATAGCAGTGGTGATAATGGACATCCCTGCTTGTTCCTGAGCTTAGCGGAAAAGCTTTCAGTTTCCCTCCATTGAGAATGATATTTGCGGTGGGTTTTTCATAGATGGCTTTGATAATATTGAGGTATGTGCCCTCTATCCCTACACTTTGAAGAGTTTTGATCAGGAAGGGATGCTGTACTTTGTCAAATGCTTTTTCAGCATCTATGGAGAGTATCATATGGTTCTTGTTCTTTCTTTTATTAATGTGTTGTATCACAATGATTGATTTGCAGATGTTGAACCAAACTTGCAGCCCTGGAATAAATCCCACTTGGTTGTGGTGAATAATCCTTTTAATGTACTGTTGAATCCTATTGGCTAGTATTTTGGTGAGAATTTTCGCATCTGTGTTCATCAAGGATATTGGTCTGTAGTTCTCTTTTTTGATGGGATCCTTGTCTGGTTTTGGGATCAAGGTGATGCTGGCCTCATAAAATGAGTTTGGAAGTTTTCCTTCCATTTCTATTTTTTGGAATAGTTTCAGGAGAACAGGAATTAGTTCTTCTTCAAATGTTTGGTAGAATTCCCCTGGAAAGCCGTCTGGGCCAGGGCCTTTGTTTGTTTGGAGATTTTTGATGACTGTTTCAATCTCCTTACCGGTTAGGGGTCTGTTCAGGCTTTCTATTTCTTCCTGTTTCAGTTGTGGTAGTTTATATGTCTCTAGGAATGCATCCATTTCTTCCAGATTGTCAAATTTGCTGGCGTAGAGTTGCTCATAGTATGTTCTTATAATTGTCTGTATTTCTTTGGTGTTAGCTGTGA
>NW_019154086.1:68187105-68260020 GCF_002288905.1 Enhydra lutris kenyoni | reverse complement strand
TCTAGATCTGACATATTACCAATGTCTGTATTGATTAGGTACCTAGCCTTTGGTACTGCCTCTTGTTCTTTTTTTGTCGTGAATTTT
Source organism: Enhydra lutris kenyoni (assembly GCF_002288905.1). Lineage (NCBI taxonomy): Eukaryota > Metazoa > Chordata > Mammalia > Carnivora > Mustelidae > Enhydra > Enhydra lutris. The sequence goes on along the minus strand of NW_019154086.1, from coordinate 68,259,933 downwards.
TACGCCTTGTCATTTTGTCCAGATAAGAGTATGTATAGGTAAAATACTAAAAGGGTGGCAACAACCCCAGGAAAATATGCTTTAACCAAATCAGAAGAGATCCCCAATTGTGAGGGGGGAGAAAGGGGATAAAAAGAGGTTCAGAAAGAGAAAAAAAGAGTGATAGAGACAATTAAAAAAAGAAAACAAATAAAGAAAAATATAAAAAAGAAAAAAAAATTATATATATATATTAGATAAACTAGTTAAAAAACATTAACACAGAACAGGGTAAAAGTTAAAAAAAATTAGCAGAAGAAGAGAAAAAAAATTGAAAAAGAAAAAAATTAAATTAACTGCAAGACTGAAGAATCATGGGGAGAAAGACATGAGTTCCATGCTTTGCTTTCCCCTCCTCTGTAATTCCGCTGCTCTCCTTGGTATTGGAACTGCACTCCTTTGTACAGGAACTTGGTCCTGGCTGGATTTCTTGTTGATCTTCTGGGGGAGGGGCCTGTTGTAGTGATTCTCAAGTGTCTTTGCCCCAGGCGGAATAGCACCGCCCTTACCAGGGGCCGGGCTGAGTAATCCGCTCGGGTTTGCTTTCGGGAGCTTTTGTTCCCTGAGCGCTTTCCGTAGAGTTCCAGAGGATGGGAATGAAAATAGCAGCCTCCTGGTCTCCAGCCCAGAGGAGCCGAGAGCCCGGGGCCCCACTCCTCAGTGCACCCTCAGAGAACAGCTCCCAATTACTCCCGTCACCCTGCCTCCGGCCATGCTCCAAGCTGACCGAGCCTGCGACCGGTTCAAGGTAACCCCGAGCTGAGAGCTCACTCCTCGGCTCTGTCTCTGTAGCCGGCTTCCCCGTTCCAATAACTGCAAGCTCTGTGACACTCAGACACCCCCGATCCTTCTGTTATCCTGTGGGACCTGAGGCCAGCTGACCCCGCATGTACTTCACCCCGGTTTAGCCTCTGGAGCAATGTCCCTCAGTGGAACAGACTTTTAAAAGTCCTGATTTTGTGCTCCGTTGCTCCGCCGCTTGCCGGGAGCCGGCCCCTCCCCCCCCGCAGTCTATCTTCCCGTCCCTTTGGATTCACTTCTCTGCCAGTCCTACCTTTCAGAAAGTGGTTGATTTTCTGTTTCTAGAATTGCTGTTCTTCTCTTCGATCTCCCATTGGATTTGTAGGTGTTTGCAATCTTTAGATAAGCTATCTAGCTGATCTCCTGCTACCTGAAATAGTCTCAGCCTGCTACTTCTCCACCATCTTGACTCCTCTGGTATTAAAATTTTTAATTTTATGCATTAATAATATTAAAATATTGTTTACTCTCCACTACCACTATTATTAATTAATTATCCTGGTCAGAAAAAATGTGATATATGGCTTATTATTTAAATTGTAGCTTAACACTGTGATACAGCAATTCAAGCACTTGTTTGAATTTATTTCCAAACATCTTAAAATCCTACAAAGTTGAAAAGATACTATACACAGATAGACGTGCTCAAATGGGAGAAGAATACAAATTTTTAGGGGTCTCAGAACAAGAAAGTGATCTTCAGCAGGTCCATACTGATTCAGCAGCCAATAGTATTAGAAATATCTGAGACACAGCAATAATATGGATGTTCTGGGGGGAAAGCATTTTCTGTGATCCACTCCTCCCTTTCCTAGGGCCTTGGGGATATCCCTCAGGAGCATATGATCTGGTCTAATCTTGTGACATGTACTTCCAGATTGTAGAATAGTTGAATTTTTTGAATAGTTAAACATCTTTTAAACAAATAGATGTTTAAACCAAACTAATTGAATAGCTTCTCCCCGCTATTTTGTCATTATCCATCCCAGAAGCCAATCCTAGCAACAAGAACAAAAATAATTCACTTTAAGTGTATTATATATGCAGCTGTTATATATATTATATAAGTATATATTATATATTTATTTATTAAATCTAGACATACACATGAACACAAACATATACAAGTGCATATATGCAGATCTAGATATATACTGTATTTGCACATACTCTGGTAGCAATGACAATAGAATTTATGAAAACAAATTGGATATAGAATATCCAATATTACAGCTTATGGAAAACTTTAATAGAAAAATCATAATATATACCCTTCTGGTTTTAGAGCAAGTCTTTGTTCTCTGCAGGATTTATTCAAAAAATAACTTCCTGCTCTGCTATAAATTCTGCTATAGGAAGAGCTCCTAGCCTTGGGACAATATGTGACCAAGAGGCAGAATTCTTTCATGAGCTGGAATTAGTCAGACTAACAAGTATAAGGTTGAGCAGTCCCAGTAGTAATTCACTGGAAGGTGAAAGCAGCACACCTAAGGATCTGGCATGAGCAGAGTCTGAGAATAAAATAGGTTGGACAAGCAGGTAACCTAGACTTTTGTGTCATCTTTCACTGATGTCTCCTGACAGCACACGGGGGGAAAAATGAAGTACAAACAAGTCAGCTGCAAGAGAATGGAAGCAGGGGATGACAGTAGAAAAGACTGTAGACCCAAACAACTCCTCAGTCTCATATTTATTAGAAAGTGAGTAACAGCCAACAAAGAAGCTGGAGTAGATTACACAATGACTATGAGTCTTATAGATACATAAGAAGGAAGGCAAAATATGACTGGTGACATGACCTATAGTGAGCAAGCCCAAACGAAAGGATTGTCTTACTTACCACTGATGCTCCAGGGAAGGGGAAATAATGGAAGAATGAAGCAGGTGGTGTTCCACCCTGAGCAGGCTAGACGTTCCCAGCTGTTCAGCTTCAAGGACCTATATCATCCTCTCCCCCAGAGGCCTATTGCCATTACATGCTTTTCTTAAGACTATATCTAAGCATGTTTGGTAGCTAGTATAATTTCTCATAGGTTACATTTTAAGCAATATGTTGTTCTGAGGGATGGTTACACTTCACCATTGCTGTGGCCTCTTGCCCTCATCTCACATATCTGACTTCAAAGGCCAAGTTGGTTTCTAGTCACCTTGATATGTTGCGACAAGTCAAGATGCTTGGCTGCTAAAGCCTAGCTCCACCAGCGTGACCTTAAAAGGCAACAAATAAGGGGAAATCCTCCCTTCAAGTAGTGTCCTGATTACCTATATTCATTGTAAAGAAAGAAGTGGTCCAAGGTGAGAATGTGTAGATTCATAGTAGAGATAATAGCTTGGATGTTGGTAAATAGCCTAGAGGCAGACAGATTAAAAGGTCAGTGACCAGAAATCTGAGGAAAAGGCATACAGATGGATGTACTGGAGTGGATATGAAGTGTGGAGTTCCTTATATTACATGTAAAGGTATACCAGAGAGCATCTATCATCAAAAAAAATACTAAACTATCAAGTACACAGAATGATAGCTAATGGAGGTCACCCAGTTTTGTTCATCTGCCACCCCAGTGCTGGCACAATGGGCACATGAATGAAGTGCTATAGTGCCTGGGATGGAGGCTTGCATATGCCTAATAGCATAGGCTCCAACTTTTCAAAGCTAAACCAGCTACTCTTTTTGCCAGGCTCTAACTTTTCCAAAACAGAGATCATTTTGGAGCCCCCAGTAAGACAACATGCCTCAAGTCAGCCATGTGGTGGCAACTTTGTTGCTTTGAAACTCTCAACCAAGTTTCTGTTGTTTCTCAACAGAAACAAAAGAAAATCACAAGGTCAGAGAACACAATTAAACCTATCTTTCAGAGATAAACCATCTATTAAAGGAATAATGTATCATTATATCAGCAGAAAAGACTATTCCCAAAGTAGTAACTTCTTAAACTATAGTATAGTTTCCCTCCTGCTAAATAGAATCCTCTGTCATTACTGATTCAGGAAAAAAAAGTAGGCATTTAAAAATAGGGAGAAAAATAATAGGCTGTCTCCACAAAACCAATATAAAAAGAAAACTGAAAATATGAATAGAAATATCTCATTTAATGAAAATTCTTCCAGGAGAGACTGTGGACTCTGAGGAAAAACTGAGGGTCTTTGAGGGGGGTTGGGTGAGCTTGGTGGTGGGTATTATGGAGGGCACGTATTCCATGGAGGAGTGGGTGTGGTACATAAACAATGCATCTTGGAACACTGAAAAAAAAAAATAAAATAAAATTACAAAAAAAAACAGAAAAAATTTATTTCCAGAAAAATAAGCATAGAAAGAGAAAAATTCTAATAGTTTTCAACCTGAACTCCTTATCCTTAAACAAGCATTTATATATGAGAAAAGCACCTTTTATGAAAAATTAAAAAACAAAATAGAGATGGAGAAAAAATAAATGCACAAGATGAAAGATGACTAAATGTAGAAAAGATATGGAGAAAAAGACACAATCATTTTAGATATTAAGGATAAATTATAAGATCCTCAAGGAGTAAGAAAACTATTATCTGTAAAATGATCTTTGAAGAATGGAAAGGAAATAGCCAAGAGAATGAAAGTGAAACAAATAAAGGAGTAAAAGATTTAGAGCAGGTATAAGAGTATGAAAAATTAGCAAGGATAATACACAAACATAAAATTGGAGTCCTGATGAAGAAAAGAAATAATGGAATAAAAATAGTATTTAAATTGATAATCCAAGAGACATTTGAGGAAAACCAGAAGATTTTAGCCATATTTATGATAATTGACCCAGAAAAGTAAACTCCAAGATATATCTTAGTAAAGCATTTGACTTCAAGTTAAAACTGTCTACACCTCACTTTCAAAAAAGGAAATCAGTTTGGTATCTCAATAGTAACATACAAAACAAGTATAACAGGACTTTCAATAAACTCATGGGGAAAAGGTATGAGCCAAGGATTTTCCATCCAGCTATAGTTTCTAGTTAATACATGTAGAAAGAATCAGGGAAGTAGAAAATTCCTGTGAGAATACACAGTAATAATTGTCACAGGCAAGGTCTACATGTAGGCAAAACTTTGAGAAGTAAGGTATTGTAGAGTCTCAAAATATCTCCCCCCCAAGTACTTATTACTTATTGGAGTGTTGTTAATATATTTTCACAGAAAAGAGCATAACTCTTTTCCTCTTGAGTGTAGCCTATAGCAAGTGGCTGATCTCTAATGAATGGAATATGAGAAGGGAAAAATAGTTAACTTTACAGTGGAGAAACCTAGCAGACTCCACCTTAATCAAGTGGTCAAGGTTAACATCACCAGTAATAAGCCCTGTTGTTATCATGTATCCCTGATATGACACAATGAAAAAGAATCTTTGCTTCTGTGATTGTCTTCTCCCAAATCTATAACACAAGTACAATCATCAGCAAATATCAGACAAACCAGAATCTAGGGACCTCCTACAGAATATGATCAGTAAGTACTCTTCACTATTGTCAAGGTCACAAAAAAACAAGGAAAACACTGAGAAACTGTCAGATTGGAGGATATTAAGGAGACATGAAGCTAACTCCAAACTGGCATCCTGGGGCAGAAAAAATGACATTGCTGGGGAAAAAAAAGTTAAAATCCAAAATGAGGTGCATAATTAAACATCTTATTTTTAATGTAAGTGCAATGATTATTTAAGATGTTAACATTAGTAGAACTTGGGTGAAGTGTACTTGGGTGAAGAGAACTCTGTATTCTCATTCTAACTCTTCTGAAAATACTTATAAAATAAAAGGCTAATTTTTTTTTAATAAGCAGAGGTAGAGAGCTAAGTTTAAGCTCATTAACACACAAATACTAGTCATATTGAAGTAACATTATTTACAGCTACCAGACCAAAAGTAGCATCAAAAATGTAGAAAAGGAGATTGGATATGTAATAAAGATATTAACATAAAGGTAACAACCAAAATGAAAATACAAGCCATCTCAAAAACAAAAGGAAATAGAAAACACAAGAAAAACAAGTCATATAAATAAACAATAAAATAGTGTAATAAGATGTTATTTTTAAAAAATAATAATATGAAAGAGTTTGGACCAGCTGTGGAAGTTAATATAAATTAATTAATTCACCTATAGCAACAAAGACATTTTCAGATTTGCTCTAGAAGGAAAACTCAGCTCTATACTTTATACAACAGATACAAACAAAGTGACTCAAAAAGTTGCAAGTAAAGGTATGAGTGGAGGTGTATCAAATAGGTATAAAAAACAAGCTAAAAACCCATTAAAAAAACAGCTCAATATTCACATAGAAGAGTCCTACTGTTTGAAAAAGAAAAGAGAAAGAAAAAGAAGAGTATCACTACATACTGATACAGAATGATTTTCCTGTCATGTTTGAAATAAAGGAAAAAAAATCAGTGTAGTATGTGAGTGTGTGCACACATGCACACATGGATTCCTTACCACTTGAGTAAGGAAGAAGGAGAAATATGATTGTTTAGATATGCCTGCATATTTGTGTATTTGTTTTCTTGTCTTTTTAAAAGAAACAGAGGAGATATAAACCATAATTTATTGACTATTATTGCTCATTGGGCTTCTTTGGAAAAAGGTCTAACTACCACACTGCAATAGGAAGCCCCCAGGTTTAGCCTAGACATCTTGTACAAGAGAGCAAGAAATCTATCAGAGGCCACTGCACTCTTATGAGAAAGACTCAGGAACTATCTTTAAGTTTTTGTGTTTGGTTTCTACTAGCCAAAGATGAGATAATTTTGGCATCCAAAAGAATAATAATTATAATGGATTTAAGCTGATAAAACATATTCAAATCTACAAGTTCATAATGATAATTTTCAAAATGTTAATGGTCTTCATAGGATATTGAGAAAACACCTTAATTTGTTTAAAAACTGGTAACTAGGTTTCTTGGCTTTCTCTATGTGAATTGTATCTATTATGTATTCTCAGACTGTCTTCACTGAGGAAGTAAAACTATGAGTATTCAATGTGAAAAAAGGAAAGAGGATGAGACGGGAAGAAGAAGAGAGGCAAAGGAAAGTAGGATGTAAAAAGGAAGAAATAAAAGGAAGGGAAGAGAAAGGAAGGCAAGGCAAAAGGAAAAGAGAGCCAAGCAGTTAAGGAAGAAAGTAAAAAGTAATCTACCACTATGTAGGAAAATGAATTTTAAAAACACCAAAGATATTCATTCTGATATTTTATAAAGCCAGTGGCAAATAAAGCTGCTAAAATTTCCAGAAAGACAACAAAGGAATGTGAATAAGATGACATAAGTATTTTCAGAAGCAACACAGCTTGCTAGAATATAAATGAAGGATGCCTTCAATGTTCGAGAAGGAGAATTATTTTAAACCTAGAATTCCGTAGATACCAAACTATTAATTATGTGTGGGGAAGAACAAATATCATTTGCAATAGGTCTGGACTCCAAATGTTGACTGCTAAAGAAATGAGATCTCTTAGCAAAATGAGAGAATGGACGATGAAGACAGCAATAAAAAGCTTAGAAACAGTGTATCTAACACAGGAATTCAGCAAAGGGAATTCTTAGCAGGGCACTTGATAATTGGGCCCAGAGAGCCTCCTCTCTAGTCTGGAAGAGGATGATGGAATATTTCAGGAAAAGTCTCTAGGATAAAAACGAACAAAGGATTACTTAATACAGTTGAGTTTTTAAGGAATATATTTGATAGATACATAAAGAATCTAACTGAAGAAATTTGGACCATACTGCTGCATAGTAAAGGCTGACTATTAAAAGCCCAAAGCTAACATCATTCTCAATGAGGAGAAACTGAAGCTTTTCCTCTATGGTCAGGAATAGGACAAGGATGTCCACATTCATCACTTTTACTCAAAATAGTACTGAAAGTCCTATCCACAGCATTCAGACAACAAAAAGAAATAAAAGGCATCCAAATTGGTGAGGAAGAAGTAAAACTTTCACTATTTGCAAATGACATGATACTCTATATAGAAAACCCAAAAGACTCTACCAAAAAAAAAAAAAAAAAAAAAAACCTGTTAGAACTGGTAAGTCTAATAAGTTCAGTGAAGTTGCAGGATATAAAATTAAGACTATTGCTTCTCAAGGTATGTCTGTATTGCAATATATTTCCTTCTTAGGACTGCATTTGCTGAATCCCAAAGGTTTTGAACTGTTGTGTTTTCTTTTTCACTTGTTTCCATACATATTTTTAATTTCTTCCTTAATTTCCTGGTAAACCCATTCATTTCTTGGTAAGATATTATTTAACCTCCATATATTTTTGGTCTTTCCAGGCTTTTTTTTTCATGTGGTTGACTTCAAGTTTTATAGAATTAGAGTCTGAAAATATACAAGATATGCTCTCAAACTCTTTGTACTTGTTTAGGGCTGATTTCTGATCAGTATATGGTCTATTATGGAGAATGTTCCATGTGCACTCCAAAAAAATGTGAATTTTGCTGCTTTCTGATGTAATGTTCTGAATATATCTGTTAAGTCTATTGGGTCCAGTGTATCAATCAAAGCCATTGTTTCCTTGTTGATTTTCTGCTTACAAAAGTCTCAAATACACAACCTAACCTTACAGCTAAAGGGGCTAGAAAAGGAAAAGCAAATAAAGCCTAAAGCCAGCAGAAGGGAAATGATAAAGATAGAGCAGAAATAAATGCTATAGAAAGAAATAAACAAACAAAACAAAACAGATTAACAAAATGAAGAGCTTGTTCTTCAGAAGAATTAGTAAAATTGATAAGCCCCTAGCAAGATTTATCAAAAAGAAAAGAGAAAGGACCCAGATGGGTAAAATCACAAATAAAAGAGGAGAGATCACAACCAACACTACAGAAATACAAACAACTATAAAAGAACACTATGAAAAATTATATGTCCACAGACTGGACAACCTGGGGGTGCCTGTGTGGCTCAGTTGGTTAAGCTTCTGACTTTGGCTAAGGTCATGGTCTCAGGGTGCTGAGATTGAGCCCCATGTTGGGCTTCATGCTCAGCAGGGTGTCTGGCTCTCCCTCTCCCTCTGACCCTCCTCGTTCTCTCTCACTCTCTCTCTCTCTCTCTCTCAAATAAATGAAATCTTAAAAAAAAAAAAAACTGGACAACCTGTGAGAAATAAACAAGTTCCTAGAAATGTACAAACTATCAAAACTGAAAGGAAAAGAAACAGAAAATTTGAACAGACTCATGACCAGCTAAGAAATTGAATCAGTAGTCAAAACTCAGAAATCAAACAAAATAACTGGGCCAAGTGTTTCCCAGGGGTGTTCTACCAGCCATTTAAAGCAGAATTAATATGTATCTTCTCACACTGTTCCAAAAAAAGAAACAGAAGAAAAACTTCCAAACTCATTATATAAAGACAGCAGCATTACCTTGATTCAAAAACCAAAGATACCAATAAAAGGAGAATTACTGGCCAATATCCCTGATGAACACGGATTCCAAAATTCTCAATAGAATATTAACAAATCAAATTCAACAGTACATTAAAGAATTATTCACTACAGTCAAGGGATTTTTATTCCTGGGTTGCAGAGTTGGTTTAATATTCACAAATCAATCAACTTGATACACCACATTAATAAAAGAAAGAATAAGAACCATATGATCCTGTCAAAAGAAGCAGAATAAGCATTTGACAAAATAAAGCATCCTTTCTTGAAAAAAAAAACAAAAAAACAAAAAGTAGGGATAGATGGAATATACTTCAGCCTCATAAAGGTCATATACTAAAGACACACAGCTAATATCATCCTCAATGGGAAAAAAATTAGAGCCTTTCCCCTATGGTCAGGAATAGAGAAGGATGTTGACTTTCACCATTACTATTTAACATGATACTGGGAAGTCTTAGCCTCAGCAATCAGACAATAAAAAGGGCTCCAAATTGACAAGGAAGCCAAATGTTCACTCTTTGGAATGAGATGATCGTCTATGTAGAAAATCCAGAAGACTACACACACACACACACACACACACACACACACAAAATTGCTAGAACTCATACATGAATTCAACACAGTTACAGGATAGAAAATCAATGTGCATAAATCTGTTGCATTTCTATACATCAATAATGAAGCAGCAGAAAAAGAAATCAAGGAATAGATACCATTTTGTAATGGCACCAAAAACAATATACCTAGGAATAAACCTAACTAGAGAGGTGAAAGATCTGTACTCTAAAAATTATAGATCACTTATGAAAGAAATTGAAGAGGACACAAAGAAATGGAAAAATATTCCATGCTTATGGGTTGAAAGAACATTGCTAAAATACTATACTACTCAAAGCTATCTACATGTTTAATGCAATACCTTTCAAAATACCACAGAATTTTTCACAGAGCTAAAACAGACCATCCTAAAATCTTTATGAAACCACAAAAGACCTCACATAGCTAAAGCAATCCTGAAAAAGAAAACAAAACTGGAGACATCATGAGTGCACATTTCAAGTTATATTACAAAGCTATAGTGTTCAAGACAGTATGGTACTGGCACAAAAACAGATACGTAGATCAATGGAACAGAAGAGAGAACCCAGAAATGGACCAACAACTACATAGTCAACCAAGCTTAGACAAAGCAGGAAAGAATATCCGATGGAGAAGAGTCTCTTCAAAAAAATGGTGTTGGGAAAACTGGACAAAAACATGCAGAATAATGAAATTGGAACATTTTCTTACACCATATGCAAAAACATATTCAAAGCGGGTGAGTGACCTAAATTTGAGGTAGGAAACCATCAAAATCCTAGCAGACAGAAACCTCTTTGACCCAGGCTGTAACAATTTCTTATTAGACATGTCACTGGAGACAAGGAAAACAAAAGCAAAAATGAACTACTGGGACTTCATCAAGAGAAAAAGCTTGTGCACAGCGAAGGAAACAATAAAATAAAAAAGAAAGAAAGAAAGAAAGAAAGAAAGAAAGAAAGAAAGAAAGAAAGAAAGAAAACCTAAAAGGCAACTTACAGAATGGGAGAGATTTTCAAGTGACATATCTGATAAAGGGTTAGTATCCAAAATCTAAAAAGAGCTTACAAAACTCAACACCCAAAAAACAAATGATCCAATTCAGAAATGGACAAGAATAAATAGACAGTTTTCCAAAGAAGACATCCAGATGGCTAAGAGACATGAAAATATGTTCAACTTCACTCATCATCAGGGAAATACAAATCAAAACCAAGATGAGATACCACCTCACACATTAGTCAGAATGACTAAAATTAACAACATGAGAAACAACAGGTGTTAGTGAAGATGTGGAGAAAGGGGAACACTGTTTCTCTGTTGGTGTGATGCAAACTGGTATAGCCACCCTGGGAAGCAGTTCAAAGTTTCCTCAAAAAGTTAAAAATAGAACTATCCTACAATCCAGCAATTGCATTCTTAGGTATTTACCAAAAGGATACAAAAATACAGATTTGAAGGGGGGACATGCACCTCAGTGTTTATAGCAGCATTATCAGTAGTAGCTAAACAATGGAGAGAGCCCATATGTCCAACAACTGTTGGATGAGTAAACAAGAAGGGCCACATACACAGAATGGAATATTACTCAGCCATCAAAAATAATGAAATCTTGCCATTTGCAACATTGTGGATAAAGAAAGTGTATTATGCTAAGTGAAATAAGTCACTCAGAGGAAGACAAACACCATATGATCCCAACTTTATGTGAAGAAACAAAACAGATGAATATGTGGGAGGGGGGAAAAGGAGAGAGGGAAATAAGTCTTAAGAGACTCAACTATAGAGAACAAACTGAGGGTTGATGGGGGAGGTAGGAGGTAGGAATGGGCTACATGGGTGATGGTTATTAAAGAAGGCACTGTGATGAGCACTGGGTGTTGTATGTAAGTGCCAAATCACTGAATTCTACTCCAGAAAACAATTTAAAATTTAAAAAAAAAAAAACTCATGAAAGAAATTGAAGACACAAAGCAATGGAAAATGATTCATGCTCATGGATTGGAAGGACAAATGTTAAAATGTCTATACTACCCAAAGCAGTCTACACATTTAATTCAATCCTTATCAAGATACCAATAGCATTTGTCACAAAACTAGAACAAACAACTATAAAATTTATATGGAACCACAAAAGACCCTGGATAGAAAAAGCAATCTTGAAAAAGAAAAGCAAAGCTAGAGACATCACGATTCCAGACTTCAAGATATGTTACAAAGCTATAGTGATCAAAACAGCATGGCAGTGACATAAATATAGACAGATCAATGGAACAGAATAGAAAAATCCAGAAATAAAACTAATTATATGATCACATAATCTTAAACAAAGAAGTCAAGAATGTGCAAAGGGAAAAAGTCTTTTCAACAAATGGTGTTGGGAAACTGAACAGCAACATGCAAAAGAATGAAACTGGACCTTTTTTCTTACACCATACACAAAAATAAATTCAAAATGGGTTAAAGACCTAAATGTGAGACCTGAAACTATAAAAATCCTAGAAGAGAACTCAGGCGGTAATTTCTCTGACATAGGCTGTAGCAACTTTCTTCTAGATAGGTCCCCTAAACAAGATAAACAAAAACAAGATTAAACTACAGAGACTATATTAAAATAAAAAGCTTCTGTACAGTGAAGGAAACAATCAACATAACTAAAAAGCAGCCTACAGAATGGGAGAAGATATTCACAAATGACACATCAAATAAAGAGTTAGTCTCCAAAATATATAAAGACCTTCTACATTTTAACAATGTTTATTCTTCTGATCCAAGAGCATGGAATGGTCTTCCATCTTTTTGTGTCTTCTTCAATTTCTTTCATGAGTGTTCTGTAGTTCCTCGAGTACAGTTCCTTTACCTCTTTGGTTAGGTTTATTCCCAGATATCTTATGGTTCTTGGTGCTATAGTAAATGGAATCGATTCTCTAATTTCCCTTTCTGTATTTTCATTGTTAGTGTGTAAGAAAGCCACTGATTTCTGTACATTGACTTTGTATCCTGCCACGTTGCTGAATTGCTGTATGAGTTCTAGTAGTTTGGGAGTGGAGTCCTTTGGGTTTTCCATGTAAAGAATCATGTCATCTGCGAAGAGAGAGAGTTTGACTTCTTCATTGCCAATTTGGATACCTTTTATTTCTCTTTGTTGTCTGATTGCTGTTGCTAGGACTTCTAATACTATGTTGAACAAGAGTGGTGAGAGTGGGCATCCTTGTTGTGTTCCTGATCTCAACGGGAAGGCTGCAAGCTTTTTCCCATTGAGGATGATATTTGCTGTGGGTCTTTCATAGATAGATTTTATGAGGTTCAGGAATGTTCCCTCTATCCCTATACTTTGAAGCATTTTAATCAGGAACGGATGCTGGATTTTGTCAAATGCTTTTTCTGCATCAATTGAGAGGACCATGTGGTTCTTCTCTCTTCACTTATTAATTTGTTCTATCACATTGATTGATTTGCGAATGTTGAACCATACTTGTAACCCAGGGATGAATCCCACCTGGTCATGGTGGATAATCTTTTTAATGTACTGTTGGATCCTATTTGCTAGGATCTTGTTGAGAATCTTAACATCCACATTCATCAGTGATATTGGTCTGAAATTCTCCTTTTTGGTGGGGTCTTTGCTTGGTTTGGGGATCAGGGTAATGCTGGCTTCATAGAAAGAGTCTGGAAGTTTTCTTTCTGCTTCAATTTTTTGAAACAGCTTCAGGAGAATAGGTGTTATTTCTTCTTTGAAAGTTTGGTAGAATTCCCCAGGGAATCCATCAGGTCCCTGGGCTCCTGGGAGGCTTTTGATCACTGCTTCAATGTCGTTACTAGATATCGGTCTATTCACGTTGTCAATTTCTTCCTGGTTCAATTTGGGGAGTTTATAGTTTTCCAGAATGCAGCCATTTCTTCTAGGTTGCTTAGCTCTTGTTGGTGTATAACTGTTGATAATAACTTCTCATGATTGTTTCTACTTCCTTGGTGTTAGTTGTGATCTCTCCCTCTTCATTCATAATTTTATTAATTTGGGCTTTCTCTCTTTTCTTTTGGATTAGTGTGGCCAATGGTTTATTAATCTTATTGATTCTTTCAAAAAACCAGCTTCTAGTTTCATTGATACGTTCTACTGTATCTCTGGTTTCTACCTCATTGATCTCTGCTCTAATCTTGATTATTTCCCTTCTTATGTGTGGAGTTGGTTTGATTTGTTGTTGATTCTCCAGTTGTTTAAGGTGTAGAGAAAGCTGGTGTATTCTGGATTTTTCAATTTTTTTGAGGGAGGCTTAGATGGCTATGTATTTCCCCCTTAGGACCGCCTTTGCTGTATCCTATAGGCTTTGGACCAAAGTGTCTTCATTCTCATTGGTTTCCATGAATTGTTTAAGTTCTTTTTTCATCTCCTCGTTGATCAAGCATTCTTAAGCAAGGTGGTCTTTAGCTTCCAGGTGTTTGAGTTCCTTCTGAACTTTTCCTTGTGATTGAGCTCCAGTTTCAAAGCATTGTGATCTGAGAATATGCAGGGAATAATCTCAGTCTTTTGGTATCAGTTGAGTCCTGATTTGTGACCCAGTATGCGGTCTATTCTTGAGAAGGTTCCATGTGCACTTGAGAGGAATGAGTATTCTGTTGTTTTAGGGTGGAATGTTCTGTATATATCTATGAGGTCCATCTGATCCAATGTGTCATTCAATGTTCTTGTTTCTTTATTGATTTTCTGCTTCAATGATCTATTTCTGAGAGAGGCATGTTAAGATCTCCTATTATTAATGTATTCATATCAATATGACTCTTTATCTTGATTAACAGTTTTCTTATGTAATTGGCTGCTCCCATATTGGGGGCATAGATATTTACAATTGTTAGATCATCTTGGTGGATAGTCTCTTTAAGAATGATGTAGTGTCCTTCTGTATCTCTGACTACAGTCTTTAGTTTAAAATCTAATTTGTCTGATATGAGAATTGCTACCCTGGCCTTCTTTTTTTTTTTAAGATTTTATTTATTTATTTATTTGACAGAGATTACAAGTAGGAAGAGAGGCAGGCAGAGAGAGAGGAGGAAGCAGGCTCCCTTCTGAGCAGAGAGTCCGATGTAGGGCTCGATCCCAGGACTCTGAGATCATGACCTGAGCCGAAGGCAGAGGCTTTAACCCACTGAGCCACCCAGGCGCCCCTACCCCGGCCTTCTTTTGAGGCCCATTGGCATGAAAGATGCTTCTCCATCCCTTCACTTTCAGTCTGGGTGTATCTTTAGGTTCAAAATGGGTCTCTTGTAGACAACAAATGAATGGGTCCTGTCGTTTTATCCAATCTGCAACCCTGTGTCTTTTGATGGGCACATTTAGGCCATTCACATTGAGAGTGATTATTGATAGATATGTTTTTACTGACATCTTGTTACCTTTGAAGTCTTTCTTTCTGTAGATTGTCTCTATATTTCTGTTCAATGCTATTCTTAGGATTTTTCCTCTTTTATAGAACCCCCCTTAATATTTCCTGCAGTGTCGGCTTGGTGGTTACATAGTCTTTTAAGCCTTGCCAGTCTTGGAAACTCTTTATCTCTCCATCCATTTTGAATGTCTGTCTTGCTGGATAAAGTATTCTTGGCTGCATGTTCTTCTCATTTAGTGCCCTGAATATATCTTGCCAGCCCTTTCTGGCTTGCCAGGTCTCTGTGGACAGGTCTGACGTTATTCTGATGGGCTTTCCTCTGTAAGTAAGGAGCCTCTTTGTCCTAGCGGCTTTCAAGAGATTGTATCTACAATTATGATTCCTCAATTTGACTATCAGGTGCCTTGATGTTTTTTTGGAATCTATAATCTTGGGTGGAGACCGTTCTGCCTCTAGTACATGAACGCTGGTTCCATTCACGAGATTGGGAAAATTTTCATGAAGAATTTGTTCCACTATATCTTCTAGACTTCTTTCTTTCTCCTCCCCTTCAGGGATTCCAATAATTCTGACATTGGAATGTTTCATGGCATCATTTATTTCCCTGATTCTGTTTTCGTGGCTTCTATGCTGTTTGTTCCAGGCTTCCTCCTGATCCTTTCTCTCTATCTATTTGTCCTCCAGATCACTAATTCAATCTTCTGTCTCAGTTACCCTAGCTTTGAGAGAATTTAGATTAGATTGGAACTCATTGAGAGCATTGTGAACCTCATCCATGGTGGCTTTCAGTTCTGCCCTAACATTGTGAACATCATCCCTGGTCGCTTTCAGTTCTGCCCTAATCAATTCCATTTGGTCATCCATGGCTTTCTCCAACCTAGCTATTGCCTGGATAATTGTTAGCCTGAATTCTCTTTCCAACGTATTGTCTATGTTGATAGCCATTAGCTCTGTTGAAGGACCATCCTCTGTATTTTTCTTCTGTTGGGCATTCCTCCTCCTAGTCATTTTGGTTAGAGATGACTGAACGGATGTAGCTGGATGTATCAGCCATGGTGCAGTCAAGGTGCACCCTGGAACACTTCTGAGCAATCAGGATTCCCCACCTAAACGAGAGAAAAAAGAAAAGAAAAAGAAAAAAAGAGAGAGAGAGAGAGAGAGACAGGAAAAAAAGGGAAGATAAAAGAGGAGGTTCAGCCCAAATGGGCCCCAAGGTAAGATTGATGAAGTATACAAACAAAAACAGACAAACAAAAAGACTGATAAAAGTATGTGACAAGAGAAAAAAATATATATATATAAGGAAATAAAGGAAGAACCTCGTCAAAAAGAACCCCAAGTATAAGATTTATATAATATCAGGACAAACACAAAAACACAGAAACACTGGCGGAAGAAAAAAATGGGAGAGTGGTTATAAATTCTCAGTGTGGGCGAGGAAGGTTGTTTTGATTCTTCCTGGATATATCTTGATATCTTTGTTAAAGGACTCAACTTTCCTAAGATAAAGGGGGATTAAAAATTGATTTACCTATAGGGGTAGCATTGATTGGGGAGAGGGGATTACATTGAAGTTTAACTCTATATGAATATTAGAAAATAAAAATAAAAAAGGAATAAACTAGACTAAACTAAACTAAAATTTAAAAAAAATTTAAAAATAGAAATGCAAAAGTAAAACACAGGTGTATGTATCAAAAAGTTCAGGTTAGAAGGTTATTATGGAATTTGATGTACTGGACATCTCACTGTGATGGTAAATAGGTTAAAAAAATTATCTATATAAAAAAAATGAACCAGAATAGTGGGAACAAGTTAAAAATAAAAGTTGTCCTTTGAAGTAGTGGTGGTTGTTCTCTTGTAGTCTTTTTTTTTTTTTTTTTTTTCTTTCCTGGTTGGTTTTCTGGGGGAGGGGACTGCCACGTGGGTTTTCAGTCAATGATGTTCGCTGAGTTAAGTCCTCCCGCCCCCTTCAAAGGGGTGGGCTCTGAGGAAACCGGTTTTTTCAGGCTTTTGTTCTCTGGAGGTTTTTATGTTTGTTCACTTTTTTTTTTCTCTCGCCTTGACCGCTTTTGATGATTTTTGTAGGTTTAGAGGAAAGCAAACTGCACCCTGACCTCCCTCTCAGAGAGAAGCCTCAGTCTGGTCCCCTGTGGGTGCTGCAGAGCCCATATAAATTCCCCCTTGGCCATTGGCAGAGCAGGTTCCAAGTTGCGGTCCCTGGGGACGCAGGATCTTCTGCTTGTACCCAAAATCACGGCAGTGGCTGCTGTCTGGGCAGCTCCAGACAGCCAGAGAGGTTCCAAGCAGCAATCGCACACTGAGATTTTCCCGCTGGCCCGGGCTGGGAGTGCCTGGTCTTTCCGGGTCTAAGAGCACAGGGCTTGTGCGCACCTCTCTCAGCGGAGGGTGTGGGGCGTGCGCGCGTCTCAGGCTCTGATAGCCGGGCGTGGGTCTGAGAGCACCAGGCTGGGCCTTCGCACACCTCTCTCAGGGGAGGCTTTGGGGTGCATGTGCATCTCAGGCTCTGATAGAATGGTGCGGGTCTAAGAGCGCCAGGCTAGTCCTTTGCGCACCTCTCTGAGGGTAGCGTGATGGGCTGCGCATCTCAGGCTCTGTTAGCACAGCTCAGCATTCTGCCATCTGGCAAGGCTCCCAGTCCCTCACAGGAGCCAGACCCCACCTGGCAGCTCAAGGACCAAGACCTGGTTTCTCCGCCGCATTCTCTCTGGCTCAGCGCCAGGGGAGGCTGTCCAGGGTCCGGGGACTTAAGCCCCTGTCCCTAGCTGCCCCAATTCCCACAATTACCCCCCCATGATCCTTTGCTCTTTTTGAGTGCTTTCAACCAGTCTCCAAGTTAATGCTCATCCCCAGATGCAGGGCACTCTCCTATTAGGGGTATTACTTTCCAATCTGTTGCCTCTGGTGGCTCCCTCCCCCTTTTGTTTATCTTCCGATATCAGTCTGACATTCCCACTCCGCTTTACCTGACCACTGGCATCTTCTGCCCCTGTAGAGATCCAGACGTGTATAATTCTGATCTCAGGCTGATTTCATGGGTGATTGGAGTTCTTTGGTAGGTAATCAGCTCACTTTAGAGTACAGATTGAAACTGCGCCTCCTCCTACTTCCCCGCCATCTTGTCTCCTCTACTCAGTTATTTCTTTTTTATCTTTATTGTTTTAAAGAGAGACAGAGGGCAGGAGAAGGCGAAGGGGCAGAGGTAGAGGGAGAAGCAGGCTCCCACTGAGCAAGGAGCCTGATGTGGGGCTTGATCCCAGAACCCTGGGATAATAATGACCTGAGCCAAAGGCAGACATTTAACTGACTGAGTCACCCAGGCACCCCTCAATTATTAATGATAACACAATAGGGTAGTGAAGTGCATAAACTCTAAATTGAGAACCCTGGGTTTTGAAGTTTGGCTTTGCCACTTACAAGCCATAGAGCCCTAAGTCACAAACTCCCTGTGCCTGTGTTTCCTCTAAGTTGGGGGTGGGTAGAATAATATCATTGACTGTAGATATTTGTTGTGAAGATTTCTAAGATTAATTATTCTATTTAATGCTAGTGATTGATGCCAAATTAGTAATTGTCTGGGGCCTAGCAATTTCTGGAGGCTGAAACTGACTGTAAAGAGGTATTTGAAAACTTTTAAGTAATGAAAGTGTCCTAAAATTCGATGATGGTTGTGTCACAACTGCATACCATTTCTAAAATTTATCAAATAATACTCTTAAATAGATCTTACTGCATATACAATATACATTATATCTCAATAAAGATGTAAAAATTTTTTTTTTAAAACTGTTTTTTTTCCTGCTTTTTCCTGTTCTCTCAGCTGCCTTATTTAAACTCTTCAATCTCATTAATTTCACTCTCAAAAATTTGCCATGGGACATCATCAAAATGGCCGAATAAGACATCCCTTGCTCAATGACAATTTCACATCCATTCAAAGACTAGAGGGCCTTCAGATCCAGGTAAGAGATTGTGAAACCCTGGTGCAGTCTACAACCTAGGAGAACTGCTTTGAGAAAGCAGTCTTGCACCAAGGAAGTTGACTCACTGACTGTGATCCCAGCTACAGACCCAGAAGCAGTTTCACCTCTGAAGACTTGATACAGCTTTATTTAACTTTAGTTATGTTACCAGCACCATACACCCAAAGGACCCAGGAGTTGTCACAATCACCTGCACATCAGGATATAAGCACACAAACCTCTGTCCCTGTTATGGACCCTGAAGTCATCCATGGAAAGTCTCCAGCTCCTCTAAGCTGTGTTCCAGAGGCTGCTAGAGGTAAGCTCACTAGACTTGGTATGACTATAGATCCTGAGAGGACCTATATATAACTATATATAGTTATTAATATATTATATAATATATTATAATATAATAATTTATTATATAATTATATATAATCATATTATATATTAATTAATATATAATATTATATAATTATATATAATTAATTATATATTATAATTATGATTATAATATATAATTATATATATAATTATAATTATATTTTTATAATTATAATTATAAAAATATATATAATATAATTATATATATTTTTATAATTATAATTATAAAGGAATATTATGTCCTTACTGTCCTACCCAGTCACCAAGTGACTCCTATTCTTCACTGACCACCCCTTTACCTCCAATGTGTCACAGAAGTGGTGTCTTTATATTCTGAAATCCTTTCCATCTCCCTTTTCATCTTCTCCATTGATCCCAATGTCATTTCATTCATGGACAAGCCATGTCACATGTATTTGTAACACTTGGGAAACAAGGGTAAAATGCAGATTATTAGATTTCATTCTTGAGCCACTAAATCTAATTCTAAAGAAAGCCTTACAATCTATATTTTGTACAAGAGTTCCTCAGAGAATTTCAGGGTATAACCTGGTTTGAGAACCAGTGGGCAGTAGTAACATCCTCCTGACTAGTACTCATGACCCCAACTTTAAATCCCTGCAACCTATTTCGTATGCTATAACATACTCATTTAAAAAAAGTCTTACAGTGCCACTCCTTTTTTTCAGTGCATGCTTCTTCCCTGATGAAAAATGTTCAAGATCCTTCACATGTTATTCAACTCATTTTATTGCCCAGGTTCTTCAAGTTGCTTTCCTCTTCACCCTACATCCATGTCCTAGATACAGAATTTCTCTTTCATACTCAATCTTATCCCATAAATTTAGCATTTACATACAATATCTTTCATTTTCTCAATTATGTTCGTTGTAGCACATTTTAAAAATGGAAATAATTGCATTTATTTCCAAGACCCCCAAACAATTCCATCTATTACAGAGGTAATACAAAAAATTGAGAGGGTATTTATGAGGTACATACTTTTATTCAACTCTCCTCCCTATAATTCATGTTACAAACTGACTTTTTTTTTTTTTTTTGGTCATTTGTTCAATTTCATTTCAGGCCACACCAACTGAGGACATAGAAAAGGATAATGCAACATTCCTGACAAAATTGATTCTCACAGGACTCACATATGAACCACAGTGGCAAATTCCCCTGTTCCTGTTGTTCTTGGTTATCTATCTTCTCACCATTGTGGGGAACCTTGGGCTGATTGCTCTCATTTGGAATGACACTCAGCTTCACATCCCTATGTACTTATTCCTTGGGAGTCTGGCATTAGTGGATGCTTGGTTATCATCCACAGTATCCCCCAAGATGCTAGTCAACTGCTTTTCTGAGAGCAAGATGATCTCTCTCTCTGAATGCATGATACAATTCTTTTCCTTTGCAATCAGCGTAACCACAGAATGTTTTCTGCTGGCAACAATGGCATATGATCGGTATGTGGCCATATGCAAACCCTTACTTTATCCAGTGATTATGTCCAATACACTATGCATCCAGCTGATACTTTTGTCATTTTTAGGTGGCCTTCTTCATGCCATAATTCATACTTCTTTTTTATTCAGATTAACCTTCTGCAATTCCATCATAGTACATCACTTTTACTGTGACATTATACCATTATTTAAGATTTCTTGTACTGATCCTTCTATTAATTATCTGATAGTATTTATTTTCTCTGGGTCAACACAAGTATTTACCATTTTGACTGTTCTTGTGTCTTACACACTAGTTCTCTTTACAATCTTAAAAAAGAAGTCTCTACAGGGCATAAAGAAAGCCTTCTCCACCTGTGGAGCCCATCTTTTATCTGTGTCTTTATACTATGGCCCCCTTCTCTTCATGTATGTGTGCCCTAGATCTGCACAAACAGATAATCAAGATATGATGGACTCTCTATTTTACACTATTATAATTCCCGTGTTAAACCCAATGATCTATAGCCTGAGAAATAAGAAAGTCATAGATTCACTGGGAAAAATGTTAAAGAGAAATGTTTAGTACTTATGGAAGATTTTTTTCTTCTTCCACTAGAATAATATGAAATTGTGCAGATTAGATGTTGCTATGTGTTGATTAGTGTTCAAAGGTTTTGGCAGTTATAATTATCCTTGCATTCAAATGACTTAAGGTGGGACTACAAATAACCATCTTAAATATGTGTATATATTATTGAAAAACAGAATTTTACTCAAGTTTTCATGTCATACCAAAATAATTAAGAAAAATATTTCACATGTTTTTAAAATTTTTGTTTATTTAAAAAAATTTTTTTTCAGTGTCCCAGAATTCATTGTTTATGCACCACACCTAGGGCTCTATGCAATACGTGCCCTCCATAATACCCACCACCAGGCTCACCCAACCTCCCACCCCCACCCCTCCAAAACCCTCAGATTGTTTTTTAGAGTCCACAGTCTCTCATGGTTCTTCTCCCTCTCCAATTTCCCCCAACTCCCTTCTCCTCTCCATCTCCCCATGTCCTCCATGTTATTTCCTATGCTCCACAAATAAGTGAAACCATATGATAATTGACTCTCTCTGCCTGACTTATTTCACTCAGCATAATCTCTTCCAGTACCGGCCATGTTGATACAAAAGTTGGGTATTCATCCTTTCTGATGGAGGCATAATACTCCATAGTGTATATGGACCACATCTTCCTTACCCATTGGTCCTTTGAAGGGCATGTTGGTTCTTTCCACAGTTTGGCGACTATGGCCATTGCTGCTATGAACACTGGAGTACAGATGGCCTTTCTTTTCACCACACCTGTATCTTTGGGGTAAATACCCAGTAGTGCAATTGCAGGGTCATAGGGAAGCCCTATTTTTAATTTCTTAAGGAACCTCCACACTGTTTTCCAAAGAGGCTGCACCAACTTGCATTCCCACCAACAGTGTAAGAGGGTTCCCCTTTCTCCACATCCTCTTCAACACACATTGTTTACTGTGTTGTTAATTTTGCATGTTTTAATATTTTCAGTGTGTCTTCATAAATGTACTAACCACTGTAATATCTTAATTCCTCTGAAAAGAATTTGAATATGAGTCTTTTATAGGGATACAGTTGTGCAACCTGAAGCATCACATCACATTTCACTTCACAGTTGGGTCAGGTTTATGTTTGAGTGAACAGAGGCAAAAAAGTATAATGAGTGATCAAATTTCAGTCCACTCCTGCCCTTCCTCTCTCACCACTGGTTCCATATATAGCCCTTCTGATAGTGCTAAGGGTCCCACACTAAGATTACTCACATCAGTCATTTGTTATATTCTTGTTACTTCTACATCCTATTGATATTCTTTTTATTTCCCAAGCATTGCTGTTAGACTATTCTTCATAAACAGAGTCTAAGTAATATCCCTCCTGAATAGATTTACAAGGATTGCCATATCTACCAGATTTAGAATATATATAGCATACATATCTAGAACTCTATATATGCATATGTATATATTTAATGTCCAAGTACATGAATGGATTACATAAACACATCTACATATATATATATATTACCCTGAATTTGTGACCCTGGCAGTACTTGAGGTACTTCCCAATAAAATCTTGATTCGACTCTGAAGTCTCCTTCCTCACAATTCTTCTACTGGATCCTGTGTTTTACCCCAAATAATTTACTGAAAGCCTTCTGGATACCTTCTTTTGATATCTGTTGAACATTGGTTTGTCTCTCTCACTCTCTTCCCCCTTCACCCTTTGCTTATCTGGTTTGTTTCTTAAATTTCACATATGAGGGGTGCCTGGGTGGCTCAGTGGGTTAAGCCTCTGCCTTCAGCTCAGGTCATGATCCCAGGGTCCTGGGATGGAGCTCCATATCGGGGTCTCTTCTCAGCGGGGAGCCTGCTTCCCCCACTCCCCCGCCTACCTCTCTGCCTACTTCTGATCTCTGTCAAATAAATAAATAAAATCTTTAAAAAAAATTTCACATATGAGTGAAATCATATGGTATGTGTCTTTCTCTGACTTATTCTACATAGCATTATATGCTCTAGCACCATCCATGTCCTTGAAATGGCATGATTTCATTATTTTTGATGTTTAAATAGTATTACACACACACACATATCTATCTATATCTATCTATATCTATATCTATATCTATATCTATATCTATATCTATATCTATATCTATATCTATATCTATATCTATCTATCACAACTTCTTTGCCATCAATTGATGGACACTTGGGCTGCTTCCATATCTTGACTATTGTAAATAATTCCCCTATGAACATAGGGGTGCCTGCATCTCTTCGAATTAGTGTTTTGTTTTCTTTGAGTAAATACCCAGTAGTGCACTTGCTGGATAATATGGTAGTTCTATTTTTAACTTTTTGAGAACCCTCCATACTCTTTTCCACAGCACTGCATCAGTTTATATTCCCCCTCACAACAGTGTGAGAGTGTTTCTTTTTTCTCCACATATTCAACAGCAGTTGTTTGTTTTTTTATTTTAGGCATTCTGACAGATGTGACGTCATATCTCATTGCAGTTTTGATTTGTGTTTTCCTGATGAGTGATGATGAGAGCCTTTTCATGTGTCTGTTGGCTAGCTGTATGTCTTTTTTTGAAAAACGGCTGTTCATGTCATATGCCCATTTTTTTTTTTCAATTGGATTATTTGTTTTTTTGGGTGTTGAGCTGTAGAAGGTCTTTTTTTTTAAATTTTTTATTTCTTTTCAGCATAACGGTATTCATTGTTTTTGCATCACACCCAGTGCTCCATGCAATACGTGCCCTCTCTAATACCCACCACCTGGTTCCCCCAACCTCCCAACCCTGCCCCTTCAAAACCTTCCATTCATCCGTTGAAGGGCATCTTGGTTCTTTCCACAGTTTGGCGACTGTAGCCATTGCTGCTATAAACATTGGGGTATGGATGGCCCTTCTTTTCACTACATCTCTATCTTTGGGGTAAATACCCAGTAGTGCAATGGCAGGGTCATAGGGAAGCTCTATTTTTAATTTCTTGGGGAATCTCCACACTGTTTTCCAAAGTGGCTGCAGCAACTTGCATTCCCACCAACAGTGGGAGAGGGTTCCCCTTTCTCTACATCCCCTCCAACACATGTCATTTCCTGTCTTGCTAATTTTGGCCATTCTAACTGGTGTAAGGTGATATCTCAATGTGGTTTTGATTTGAATCTCCCTGATGGCTAGTGATGATGAACATTTTTTCATGTGTCTGATAGCCATTTGTATGTCTTCATTGGAGAAGCATCTGTTCATATCTTCTGCCCATTTTTTGATATGATTGTCTGTTTTGTGTGTGTTGAGTTTGAGGAGTTCTTTATAGATCCTGGTATCAACCTTTTGTCTGTACTGTCACTTGCAAATATCTTCTCCCATTCCATGGGTTGCCTCTTTGTTTTGTTGACTGTTTCCTTTGCTGTGCAGAAGCTTTTGATCTTGATGAAGTCCCAAAAATTCATTTTTGCTTTTGTTTCCTTTGCCTTTGGAGACATATCTTGAAAGAAGTTGCTGTGGCTGATATTGAAGAGGTTACTGCCTATGTTCTCCTCTAGGATTCTGATGATTCCTGTCTCACGTTAAGGTCTTTTATCCATTTTGAGTTTATCTTTGTGTATGGTGTAAGAGAATGGTCGAGTTTCATTCTTCTACATATAGCTGTCCAGTTTTCCCAGCACCATTTGCTGAAGAGGCTGTCTTTTTTCCACTGTATATTTTTTCCTGCTTTGTCGAAGATATTTGACCACAGACTTGAAGGTCCATATCTGGGCTCTCTACTCTGTTCCACTGGTCTCTGTGTCTGTTTTTATGACAGTACCATGCTGTCTTGGTGATCACAGCTTTGTAGTAAAGCTTGATATCAAGTAACGTGATGCCCCCAGTTTTATTTTGTTTTTCAACATTTCCTTAGCGATTTGGGGTCTCTTCTGATTCCATACAAATTTCTGGATTATTTGCTCCAGCTCTTTGAAAAATACCGGTGGTATTTTGATCGGAATGGCATTAAAAGTATAGATTGCTCTAGACTCTTTCTATGAAGCCAGCATTACCCTGATCCCCAAATCAGGCAAAGACCCTACCAAAAAGGAGAATTTCAGTCCAATATCACTGATGAATATGGATGCTAAGATTCTCAACAAGATCCTAGAAAACAGGACCCAACAGTACATTAAAAAGATTATCCACCATGACCAGGTGGGATTCATCCCTGGGCTACAAGGATGGTTCAACATTCGCAAATCAACCAATGTGATAGAACAAATCAATAAGTGAAGAGAGAAGAACCACATGGTCCTCTCAATTGATGCAGAAAAAGCATTTGACAAAATCCAGCATCCGTTCCTGTTTAAAATGTTTCAAAGTATAGGGATAGAGGGAACATTCCTGAGCTTCAGAAAATCTATCTATGAAAGACCCACAGCAAATATCATCCTCAATGGGAAAAAGCTCGCAGCCTTCCCGTTGAGATCAGGAACACGACAAGGATGCCCACTCTCACCACTCTTGTTCAACATAGTATTAGAAGTCCTAGCAACAGCAATCAGACAACAAAGAGAAATAAAAGGTATCCAAATTGGCAATGAAGAAGTCAAACTCTCTCTCTTCGCAGATGACATGATTCTTTACATGGAAAACCCAAAGGACTCCACTCCCAAACTACTAGAACTCATACAGCAATTCAGCAACGTGGCAGGATACAAAGTCAATGTACAGAAATCAGTGGCTTTCTTACACACTAACAATGAAAATACAGAAAGGGAAATTAGAGAATCGATTCCATTTACTATAGCACCAAGAACCATAAGATATCTGGGAATAAACCTAACCAAAGAGGTAAAGGAACTGTACTCGAGGAACTACAGAACACTCATGAAAGAAATTGAAGAAGACACAAAAAGATGGAAGACCATTCCATGCTCTTGGATCGGAAGAATAAACATTGTTAAAATGTCTATACTGCCTAAAGCAATCTATACTTTTAATGCCATTCCGATCAAAATTCCACTGGAATTTTTCAAAGAGCTGGAGCAAATAATCCAAAAATTTGTATGGAATCAGAAGAGACCCCAAATCGCTAAGGAAATGTTGAAAACAAAAATAAAACTGGGGGCATCACGTTACCTGATTTCAAGCTTTACTACAAAGCTGTGATCACCAAGACAACATGGTCCTGGCATAAAAACAGACACATAGACCAGTGGAACAGAGTAGAGAGCCCAGATATGGACCCTCAACTCTATGGTCAGTTAATCTTCGACAAAACAGGAAAAAATATACAGTGGAAAAAAGACAGTCTCTTCAATAAATGGTGCTGGGAAAACTGGACAGCTATATGTAGAAGAATAAAATTCGACCATTCTCTTACACTGTACACAAAGATAAACTCAAAATGGATAAACTCAACGTGAGACAGGAATCCATCAGATCCTAGGGGAGAACATAGGCAGTAACCTCTTCAATATCAGCCACAGCAACTTCTTTCAAGATATATCTCCAAAGGCAAAGGAAACAAAAGCAAAAATGAACTTTTGGGACTTCATCAAGATCAAAAGCTTCTACACAGCAAAGGAAACAGTCAACAAAACAGGCAACCCACAGAATGGGAGAAGATATTTTCAAATGACAGTACAGACAAAAGGTTGATATCCAGGATCTATAATGAACTCCTCAAACTCAACACACACAAATCAATCATCTAAAAAAAAATGGGCAGAAGATATGAACAGACACTTCTCCGATGAAGACATACAAATGGCTATCAGACATGAAAAAATGTTCATCATCACTAGCCTTCAGGGAGATTCAAATTAAAACCACATTGAAATATCACCTTACACCAGTTAGAATGGCCAAAATTAGCAAGACAGGAAACAACATGTGTTGGAGGGCATGTGGAGAAAGGGGAACCCTCTTCCACTGTTGGTGGGAATGCAAGTTGGTGCAGCCACTTCGGAAAACAGTGTGGAGATTCCTCAAGAAATTAAAAATAGAACTTCCCTATGACCCTGCAATTGCACTACTGGGTATTTACCCCAAAGATACAGATGTAGTGAAAAGCAGGGCCATCTGTACCCCAATGTTTATAGCAGCAATGGCCATGGTTGCCAAACTGTGGAAAGAACCAAGATGCCCTTCAACGGACAAATGGATAAGGAAGATGTGGTCCATATACACTGTGGAGTATTATGCCTCCATCAGAAAGGATGAATATCCAACTTTTGTAGCAACATGGACGGGACTGGAAGAGATTATGCTGAGTGAAATAAGTCAAGCAGAGAGAGTCAATTATCATATGGTTTCACTTATTTGTGGAGCATAACAAATAGCATGGAGGACATGGGGAGTTAGGAGAAGGCAGTTGGGGGAAATTGGAAGGGGAGGTGAACAATGAGAGACTATGGACTCTGAAAAACAATCTGAAGGGTTTGAAGAGGTGGGGGGGTGGGAGGTTGGGGAAACCAGGTGGTGGGTATTAGAGAGGGCACGGACTGCATGGAACACTTGGTGTGGTACAAAAACAATGAATACTGTTATGCTGAATATAAATTTAAAAAAAATTTTCAGAGAGCATTCATTACCATTAGCATCTTGCTCTAACCTTAGCTTGGTAACAGGTGAGGGATGAGAGAATGTGCAGTCAGTTTGGCTTTAGTCCAGAGCAAAGGAAACACATTTCTGTCCTTAATGCCAAGATTGATTTTTGGGTTTTATTAATATTATATAAACACATTTTACATACCAATATTAGATAAAATGAGGATTATGTTTTCTCATTTGGTGACAGCAATGTTACCTTCCATAATAAATCCCTATTGATTTCCTAATAGTATCCTCTGAGCATTGCACATAAATTACGTATACACATTTACAATTACATAAATTTCCCTAGTCCCAGTCTCTAATCATCAAACTTTTAATAGAGTCTCTAGAGAAGAGTTTCAGATTCACTACTATATCTTTAATAGAGAATGTTAATTGTCTATGTATGTCACCAGGTAACAAGTGAATGAGAGTATTTAGCATAGTACTGCCTTTAATGGTTCTCACTGATGGATTATTTTTTGAAGACTGATGGTAGTCTCGGAAAGGGAAGTATGTTGACCATTTATGTTCTAGAAATAATTGAAGAAGCCCATCTGCCTGTTTCATAATTATATGACAGAAGAGTTTCTGGGTCTTCTGTATCAGACTTGTGGAAGCTATTAATTTATATTTATAATACACAAAAAATCAGTATAAGTATTGGAAACTGGTCTAGTAGTGAACTTTGAGATATTGAATAAAGGGGAATAAACTTTTAGAAAGTTGTAATTTCATCCATTATAGTGGCATATATAATGGTAAAGCTTCTAAGACATCATGGAGTAACTTCCACACCTCTTTTTTTCCATCTAAATCCCTTCTTCTTCCCTTTTCCAAGCTCTAGTTCTACTTTTATCACTTACCCTGGCCTAAATATTTCTCTTCTGTCCTCCATTTTTTCCTCTCTCCATGTGTTTTTGTAGTTGCTTTTCTGGTACCTCTTATTCCTGTGCTTTGTTCTCCTGACTTGTCTCCAGGTGTGAGAGTGGAGATTCTGAAGATTCTGCTGACAATCCCAGTAATCTGTTCAACTCTTTCAATCTATATATTGAGGTCTATGCTGGGTGTTTTAACTGTTTTAAGGATAAAGCTAGCTTATTTGGATTTGTCTCGGGTCCAATCAGATCATCTGCAAAGGGAAGTTGGTCTCGTTTAAGAGAGAAGAGTCGAAAATTCATTTTCTTCTCAAAACAAAGTTTTGTCCCAAGGAATACTAAAGCTAGTTCTTCAGTTATAAACTGTCAAATTCATCATGTTTTATATCCAGCTGCCTACTTGACATCCCTATGTAAATGTCTAACAAACATTTCAAATTTATCATGGCCAAGCCTGAGTTTTGTTACTACAATGTCCAATTCTATTTCTCCTGTGTCATCTCTATTTTAGAAATGGTCACCAAATTGTTTCAGTTACTCAGGCAAAAATACGATCCAGTCATCAAATAAATGTTAGCATTACTATCAAAATGTATTCAAAATCCAATCACTTTCCATCCTAATGCAAATACCATTTCTTACCTATTAATGAAAATGCATCTAATGAATTTCCCAGCTTCTACCCATACATCTTACAGTCTTATCCTAATAGAGCAGCCAGAGTTATAAGTTATGTAATGTCACTGCTCAAAACACTTCAGTGGATCTCCATTTCAATTAATGTAAAGGCCAATTGACTCTGCCCATTTTTCACTGAAAGACTCATTTTTTTCTAATTATATTGTAGTAGCTTTTTTTAATATTGTTTACTTGTCTGTTGGCCAGTATAGTTTTACAAATATATATATATATATATATATATATATATATATATATATATATATATATCTGCTCCCAATTTTTGGCCTGCCTATTTACTTCTTTTTTTTTTTTAAGATTTTATTTATTTATTTGACAGAGAGAGATCACAAGGAGGCAGGAGGCAGAGAGGCCAGCAGAGATGGAGCGGGGGGAGCAGGCTCCCTGCTGAGCAGAGAGCCCAATGCAGGACTCGATCCCAGGACCCTGAGATCATGACCTGAGCTGAAGGCAGAGGCTTAACCCACTGAGCCACCCAGGTGCCCTGCCTATTCACTTCTTAATGGTGTCTTTTCATAAACAGAAAACTGCATTTTGATGATCTAATTTGTCATTTTTAAGGTGTTATTGCTCTCTATGTCCTGTTTAAGCACTGTTGCCTACCCACAATTGTTGAAGATAATTTTGTTTACTTCCAGAAGCTTCATGGTTTAGCTTTTAGTTTTAGTTTTATGATAAATCTTGAATTACTTATTGTGTATGATAAGAGTTAAAGACCAAGGTTTTTTTTTTTTTTAATAATAAGCAGCTAGTTTTTCAAGCATAATAGATTGAAAAGACATTCTTCCTTCAGTGAAATGCTTTCAAGTATTTGATTAAAAAAAGTTTCTTCATATGTGTGAGCCTATCTTTGCTCTCTCACACATCTACTTGTAGAAACTTATTTCCATATCACACTGTATTAACTACAATAGCTTTATGGTTACCATTGAAATCAATCAATAAGTCCTTCAATCATTTTTTAATTACTTTAGATATTCTAAATATTCTTACATTTTTCATTTAAATTTTGGAATTTACTTGTTAATTTCCATACAGGACCAAAGTTTATTTTTTAAATTTGTTAATTCACATACAGTTCAATATTGGTTTCTGGAGTGGAATTAAGTGATTTATCACTTACATACAGCACCAGTTCTCATCACAAGTGCCCTCATGGGGCATAATACCTATCACCCATCTAGCCCATCCCCCACCTACCTCCCTTCATCAACCCTCAGTTTGTTCTATACCAGTAAGAGTCACTTATGACTTTTTTCCCTTTCTCTTTTTTTTTCTTTTCCTCCTTCCTATATATTCATCTGTTTTCTTTCTTAAATTCCACATATGAGTGTGGTCAAATGATATTTGTCTTTCTCTGACTGAATTATTTCACTTAGCAAATACACTATCTTCATCCACAGTGTTGCAAATGACAAGATCTCATTCTTTTTTATGGCTGAGTAGCATTCATTGTATATATACACCATTTTTTCTTTATCTTTTCATCAGTTGATGGGCATTTGGGCTCTTTCCACAGTTTGGCTATTGTTGATAATGCTGCTGTGAACACCAGGGTGCATATACCCTTGAATCTGTATTTTTATATCCTTTGGATAAATACATAGTAATGCCACTGCTGGATTGTAGGATAGTTCTATTTTTAACTTATTGAGGAAACTTTAAACTGTTTTCCAGAGTGACTCCACCAGTTTGCTTTCCTACCAACTGTGCAAGAGTGTTCCCTTTTCTACACATCCTCACCAACACTTGTTATTTCTTGTGTTGTCAATTTTAGCCATTCTGACAAATATGAGGTAGTATCTTATCATGGTTTTTATTTGTATTTCCCTGATGACAATTGATGTTGAGCATCATTTCATATGTCCGTTAGCCATTAGCCATCTAGAGGTCTTCATCGGAAAAGTGTCTATTCAAATCTTCTGCCCATTTCTTAACTGGATTATTTGTTCTTTGGGTGTTGTGTTTGAGAAGTTCTTTATAGGTTTGGGATACTAATCCTTTATCTGATACGTCATTTGAAAATATCTTCCTTTTGAAAATAGTCTTCCTTTCAGTTTTATTGATTGTTTCCTTTGCTGCGCACAAGCTTTTACTCTCGATGAGGTTCCAATAGTTCATTTTTGCTTTTGCTTCCCTTGTCTCTGCCAATGTGTCTAATAAGAAGGTACTGAAGCCAGGGTTAAAGAACAGTCTCCCTGTTTACCCCTCTAGGATTTTGATGGTTTTCTATCTCACATATAGGTCTTTCATCCAATTTGAATTTATTTTTGTGCATGGTGTAAGAAAGTGGCCCAGTTTTGTTCTTCTGCAGTTTTGCCATCCGGTTTTCCCAACACCATTTGTTGAAAAGACTGTCTTTTTCCATTGAGTATTCTCCGTACTTTGTAGAAGATTAGTTGACCATATTTGCTGATATTTTTTTGAATATTTTATTTATTTGATAGTGAGAGAGAGAGAGCATGAATTGGGGGGAGGGGGAGAAAGAGAAGGAGAACCAGATTACCTGCTGAGCAGGGAGCCCGATGTGGACTGGATCCCAGCACCCTGAGAACATGACCTGAGCCAAAGGCAGACAATTAGCAGGCTAAGGCACTCAGGTGAACCAGATTTTGCTGATTTTTTAAAAATATTTTATTTATTTATTTGACAGAGAGAGAGAAAGAGAGAGAGAGATCACAAGTAAGCAGAGAGGCAGGCAGAGAGAGAGGGGGTAAGCAGGCTCCCTGCTGAGCAGAGAGCCCCATGCGGGGCTCGATCCCAGGATCCTGAGATCATGACCCGAGCCGAAGGCACTGAGCCACCCAGGCGCCCCAGATTTTGCTGATATTTTGATCAGCATTTTCTTTCTATGTTCAGAGGGATATTCATTTTTTTTTTAAAGATCATTTGTTTTGTGTTGTTATCAAGATTATACTAGACTCATAAAATGAGGTGGGAATATTTCACTGCTCTTCCTTTTACTGAGAGTTTTGTATAGATTAGTAATATTTATTCCCTGAATGTTTGATTACATTTACCATTGATTTCATATGGTTTCATTTGAGCCTAAAAATTTCTTGGTAGTAAAAATTAAGATATTATTACTTCTTTAGCACCTATTATTTTTTAAAAATTTAAAAAGTTTTTATTTAAATTCCATTTAGTTGATGTGCAGTGTAATATTAATTTCAGGTATACAATATGTGGTTCAGCACTTCCGTACAACACCTGGTGCTCATTACAAGTGCACACCTTAATCCCCATCCCATATTTTACCCTTCTCCACCATCCTCACCTCTGGTAATCATCATTTCATTCCCTACAGTTAAGAGTCTGTTTCTTGGTTTGGCTCTTTTGCTCTTTCTTTTTTCCATTGTTTGTTTGTTTTGTTTCTAAGATTCTACATATGAGTGAAATCAAATTTCATTTATCTTTCTCTGCCTGACTTATTTTGCTTAACATAATATTCTGTAGCCCCATCCATTCCATTTCATTGCAAATGACAAGATTTCATTCTTTTGATGGCTTAGTAATATTCTGCTGTATATATATTGATAGGGTGGTTGGACTTGGGTCCAACTTTCCATTATTTGTTTTATGTTTCCAACATTTTTTTTAAACCTCTCTACTTTGTATGCATGTATGGTTGCTTTCAAGATTACAATATATAATTTTTAGCTTTTTTCAAAGTTAGCTTAAAGATAATACTTTACCATTTCACCCAAAACTGAACAATGTGTATTTCATATAAATCTATTTACACAGCTTTTATAAGGTATAAAGCTGTATAGTTGTCATGTGTAATGCATCTACATATATATAGCCCCAATATAAATCATAATTCTTGCATAATTCATATGTATTTAAAGAGATTAATAGAGAAAATACTCATTTCTATTTATTTACAGAATTATTATCTTCAAAGTTGCTTCTTCCTAAATATCTGACTTTCCACATGGACTCATTTCCATTCGTTCTTAAGAAATTCCTTTATCACAGTGATACCCATGGCAAATTTCCTTAGTTTTTATTAACAAAAATATCTTTACTGTGTTTTATTCTTGAAATATATTTACAACAAATATAGAATTCTTCATTGAGATATTTTATTTTCTTTCATCACTTTTAAGATGTTGTTCCTACTGTCTTTGTGCTCTATTTCTGATGAGAGAAGTCCATGATCTTTTTGTTGTTGTTGTTACTGACCATTTGTGTCTTGGTTCCCTCATAGGTTCCATTGTCATAGAAAACAATTCAA
The DNA here is from genome assembly GCF_002288905.1 of Enhydra lutris kenyoni. Lineage (NCBI taxonomy): Eukaryota > Metazoa > Chordata > Mammalia > Carnivora > Mustelidae > Enhydra > Enhydra lutris. The sequence continues at coordinate 68,225,926 of NW_019154086.1, read as the reverse complement.
AGTTCACTATATCTTCCAGAACCAAAATATTTAAATTTTTTAGTTATATGTATATTTTTTGGTAAATTTTCTTAATAGTTCACAAAGATGTCTAGTATTGTAATAAAACTTAGCTAAATATTTGTATATTATAAACAATATAGAAATCATAGTGAATGCCTCAGAAGAAAATAATGTAAGCCATTAATGTCAAGGTGAAGAAAAATATATTTATAAAATATTCTTTATGTGTGTGATTAAAATGAAGCAAGTTTCTATTAAATTTGTCTTTATTATCATGAAATATGCAAGATGCAATAAATTATGCAATGTGGTGCAAAAATAAAAAGGAAGAATTTATCCAAGTTTAATATCTCACAAGAAGGGTCATACTTACATGAAACAAGTTTCATCTCCACTGATTAGCTATGCCAAACTCAGAATGAATTAACAGAGAAGAGCAATGAACTCAAGGGACAAGAACAGATCACTACATAGGAATTGTAAAATTGTGGATTTAAAAAAATTGCTGAAGAATGAATAGAGATAAAATGTAAAAGTGTGGAGTATTTTTCTGTTTAAAAAGCCCTTTCTTGGGCCGCCTGGGTGGCTCAGTTGTTAAGCCTCTGCCTTAGGCTCTGGTCATGATCTCAGGGTCCAAGACTGGGCCTGACTGTTCAGCAGGGAGACTGCTTCTCCCTCTCCCACTCCCCCTGCTTATATTCCCTCTCTTGTTACCTCTCTGTCAAATAAATAAATAAAGTCTTAAAAAAAAAAAAAGAAAAACTTTTTTGTATATTATTTCCTTTAAGCCTCACAACAGTTCTGGAAGGATACTGCTGTTTTCCCCATTAACAAATGGGATAGGTTGTTTAGAATTTCCCCAAGTCATGCACCTAATTGTTTCTAGGTATTCAGATTCTAAATCTACTTATCTTTCAATTGCTTTATAAACTTTTTAAAAATCTATAGGATACAAACCAATTTTAAGCATCTGTAATTTGTTGAATGGCTGACTGTTTTCTGGAGCCTGTGGTACTTAGGTGATGGTGTTAGCTTCAGTTCACCAGGGATACTTGATGACTACCTTCTTCCAACAGTATAAATTACAACCTAATCCACTGGTGCTCTTATTTGTGCTTGAATAATAGGAAGCTTGTTCTTCTACTGCAATTTTTTATCACTATGAAGTACTCTGTTCTTTTTCATGTATTTCTCTATTTTGTTGAATCAAGATAGTTATTTCGTTATTTTAAAGTTATAGAAATGTGTTCTAAGAGACTCTGTCATGTTTTGATGCAGGAAACAGAAACCATTATCCAAATAGTGGGAGAAGTAGGGAGTTAGGTGTCCTGAATTAGGTACTGTGTATTTACCCCAAAGATACAAATGTGATCCAAATGGGGCACCTTCATCTCAATGTTTATAGCAGCAATGTCCACAATAGCCAAACTATGGAAAGACCCCAGATGTCCATTGACAGATGAATGGATAAAAAAGATGTGGATATATACACACACACCATGGAATACTACACAGCCATCAAGAAAACTGAAATCTTGCCTTTTGCAATGACATGGGTGGAACTAGAAGATATTATGCTAAGCAAAATAAGTCAATCAGAGAAAAACAATTATCATACACTCTCAGTGATATGCAGAATTTAAGAAACAAAAGAGAAGATCATAGGGGAAGAGAGGAAAAAATAAAACAGGATGAAATCAGAGGCGAGACAATACTTAAGAGACTCTTAATCATAGGAAATAAACCGAGGGTTGCTGGAGGGGAGAGGTTTTGGGAGATGGAGTGACTGGGTAATGGACATTAAGGAGGGGAAAAAAAAGAGTGAATTTTACTCTATGTAAATTGTACCCCAATAAAACTGACTTTAAAAAAATCAGATTTTTTAAAAGACTTGTATTTATTTATTTGACAGAGAGAGGGACAGTGAGAGAGGGAACACAAGCAAGGGGAGTGAGAGGGGTGAAACAGGCTTCCAGCCAAGCAAGGAGCCCAATGCAGGGCTCAATTCCAGGACCCTGGGATCATGACCTGAGCCAAAGGCAGGTGCTTAATGACTGAGTCACTCATGAGCCCCCCAAAAGTCAAATATTAAAGAAAAACAATAACTGGAAAGGCTAGAGGATCAAAAGCCAGGATTTGACCATTGGTCTTCATTTTCAAGGTCACAGCTCTATTGCTGCCTCTAGAGTTTTGGGCAGTTCCAAATAGTACAGTTTCCTCTTGGGTGGCAGATGGAGTACTTGGGTGTGGCTTGGGGTCCCCTGTCTGGAGAGCTTGGGAGCCAGGTCTCTGGGGATAGAAGCCTGAAAATCCAACCTACAGTTATTGTTAGGGTCTAGGGGCATGGAAGACCCGATCTACCAGTGCTGAGGTGAGCTCCCCAGGGACCAGGTAGAGGGAGGGGTTGGCCGCATGTGTGCCTGGCATTTAGAGAGCTTTCCCAAAGGGTTCAGGCCGGGACCACCAGTACCACAGGCCAGGCTCAGAGGGCTCCTCTGAAGACCTGCACCATCAAAAGGGAGTATGCCTGGGATTTCTGGCCAATTATCACGAGACTTCTGCCCAAATCGATATGGATTTGGGCAGAAGTCTCGTGATAATTGGCCAGCGTTGTGCAGCAATTTAGGTCATGTGGGCATCCAGTATTTAGAGTGCTTTCTATCTCGGGGAGTGTTGTGACCATCCAGGACCATGGGCAGGGCCCATGTGGCTCCTCTGAGGGTCCTCACTGAGTTGAGCTCCTGGGAGCAGAGTTGAATGAGGGGATCAGGCTGAGCGACAGGCTCAGGGTTTGTGGTGGGGGGGCTCCAAAGGTGATGGTGGTCCCGGGGGGCATGCAGGTTTCTCCCTCTCTGAGGGTTTTGTGCAGCTCCAAATGGTTCAGTTTCCTCCCGGGTGGCAGAAGACCTGGGGTGTGGCTCTGGGGTCCCCAATCTGGAGGGCTTGGGTGGCAGGGATCTGGGGACAAAAGCCTGAAAACCCAACCTAGAGTTGAAGTTAGGGCCTAGGGGCATGGCAGGCCAGATCTGCCAGGGCTGAGGCGGGCTTTCCAGGGAATGAGTAGTGGGAGGGGTTGGACATGCGTGGGTCTGGCATTTAGAATGCTTTCTTGCAGGGTCTGGCAGGGACCACTTGGGACCACAGGCCAAGTACAGGTGGCTCCCCTGAAGGCCTGCACCACCGAAAGCGACTTCGTCAGGTGATTTGGGCCAATTCTCACGAGCTTTCTGCCCCAATCAATATTACTTGGGGAAAACTCATGAGAACTGGCCCATGATGTTCAGTGATTTGGGATGCGTGCACATCAGGTATTTGGAGCTCTTTTTTTCTAGGTGCATGTTGCTACCATCTGGGACCATTGGCAGGGCCCACGTGGCTCCCACTGAGCGAGCTTGCTGGGGGCAGAGTTGAGGGAAGTGGTCAGGCTGAGCATCAGGCTCCAGGTTTGTGGCCCCCAGGGCAGGGGAGTTCTGAAAGTGATGGTGGCCTCAGGTAGGCATACAGGTTTCTCCAGCTCTGAGGGTTTTGGACAGCTCCAAATGGCACGGTTTCCTCCTGGATGGTAGGCGGAGTTCTGGGGTGTGGCTCAAGGGTGCCCAATCTGGAGGGCATGGGGGCCAGGTCTCTGGGGACAGAAGCCTAAAAACCCAACCTAGAGTTACTGTTAGGGTCTAGGGGCATGGCAGGCCTGATCTGCTGGTGCTGAGGCAGGTCTCCAGGGGCCTGAGTGGAGGGCGGCGGTTACACTGGGCATCAGACTCTGGGTTTTTGGCTGGGGGGGGGGGTCAACGAAGGTTGGGGGGTGGCCTCGTTGGGGCATGAAAATTTCTCTCACTCTGAGGGTTCTGTGCAGCTTCAAATGACACAGGTTCCTCCTGGGTGGCAGATGGACTCCTGGGGTGTGGCTCAGGGGTCCCCAATCTGGAGGGCTTGGGTGCCAGGGATCTGGGGACAAATGCCTGAAAATCCAATCTAGGGTTAAGGTTAGGGCCTCGAGGCATGGGAGGCCAGATCTGCCAGTCCTGAGGCAGGCTTCCTAGGGGTTGAGTAGTAGGAGGGGTTGAACATGCGTGGGCCTGGCATTTGGAGTGCTTTCTTGCAGGATTCTACCACGCAACTTGGGACCAAGGGCCAGGTACAGGCGGCTTCCCTGAAGGTCTGCACTGCAGAAAGTGAGTTTGATAGGTGTTTTAGGCCAAATCTCATGAGCTTTCTGCCCCAATTGATATCACTTGGGGCAGAAAGTTCATGAGAATTGGCCAGCGATATTTGGAGATTCAGGTTGCATGCACACCAGGTATTTGGAGCGCTTTCTCTCTAGGTGCATGTTGCTACCAACTGGGACCATGGGCAGGGTCCACATGGCTCCCCTGAGGGCCCCCACTGAGGCTAGCTCTCTGGGGGCAGAGTTGAGGGAGGGGGTCGGGCTGAGTGTCAGGCTCCAGCTTTGTGGCCCAGGGAGGTACCAAAGGTGATGGTGGCCTTAGGGGGACATTCCCGTTCTGACAGTTTTGTGCAGTTCCAAATGGCAAGGTTTCTTCCTGGGTGGCAGGTGGCGTTCTGGGATGTTGCTCAAGGGTCCCCAATCTGGAGGGCTTGGGGGCCAGGGCTCTGGAGATGGAAACCGGAAAATCCAACCTAGAGTTACTGTTAGGGCCTAGGGGCATGGCAGGCCCTATCTGCTGGTGGGATGCCCAGGGTGCTGAGTGGCGGGCAGGGGTCAGACTGGGCATCAGGCTCCGGGTGTGTGGACAGGGGTTGGCTGAAGGTGGGGGTGTCCTCAGAGGGGTATGCAAGTTTCTGCCACTCTGAGGGTCCTGAGCAGCTCCAAGTGGCATGGATTCCTCCTAGGTGTGTCTCAGGGGTCCCCAGTCTGGAGGGCTTGGGGGCCACGTCTCTGGGGACAGAAGTCTGAAAACCCAACCTAGAGTTAGGCAGGTCCGATCTGCCAGCACTGAGGCAGGCTTCCCAGGGGACTGAGTAGAGGGAGGCTTGGCCCCATGTGTGCCTGAGGTTTGGAGCACTTTCTCTCAGGGTTCGTGCTTTGACCACTCATGATCATGTGCCAGGCTCAGGGGGCTCCTGAAAGGCCTGTGCCACTGGAAGTGAGTTTGCCAGGGGTTTCCAGCCAATTCTCACTAGCTTTCTCCCAAATTAATATTGATTTGGGCAGAAGGCTCGTGAGAATTGGCCAGCGTTGTGCAGTGATTCGGGCCGCATGCGGGCCTGGTGCTTAGAGCTCTTTCTCTCTAGGTGCATATTGTGACTGTGCATGACCACGTGCCAGGACCACACAGCTCTACTAAGGTCACCCTCTGAGGCAAGCTTTCTGGGGGCATAGTTGAGGGAGGGGGTCACCTGAGCATCAGGCTCCAGGTTTGTGGCCCAGCAGGGGTGCCAAAAGTGGGAGTGGTATCTCACTGTGTTCTTCATTGCATTTCCCCACTGATCAATTATATTGAAAATATTTTTGTGCCCTATTTGACATCTATATATATGGTTTCCTGAAGCACCTGTTCAAATATTTTCCTTTTTAAAATTCAGATACATATTTATTATTCAGTTTGGAGATTCTTTAGATAGTCTAGGTGCAAGCTTTCACCAGGTGTATGATTTGCAAATATTTTCTCAAGGCTCTTGATCTTTCTTTCCCATAAAACCAATGTCTTATGCTGATTGCACCTAATGAGCAAGAAGTAACGATTACTGTTGACTTTCCGGTAGACATTTGCATACTAGAAGTTAGGAAATAAATCCATCAAAATTCAGGGCCCATTTATCTCAATGACATTTCTAGAGGTCCAGTTGATGTGTCATGTGGAGATATATCCTCTAAGTAAAGGATAATTGTTGCATCTAGCCCCTCTGTGGCCAGAAAAAGAGGTGCAACACATAGTGGAACTGTGGATTTTGGAGGCAACATTATCTTTATTTGAGTGTATTATTAGAACCCATTTACCAAATGTACAGAAATGCTGCTAGTTTTTGTTTTTTTTTTTTTAATTGAGATCGATTAGCCAACATATGGTACATCATTAGTCTTTGATGTAGTTTCCAATGATTCATGAGTTGTGTATAACACCCAGTGCTCATCAGATCAGGTGCCCTCCTTAATGCCCATCACCCAGTTACCATCGCCCCCCTTCTATCTCCCTTCCACAACCCTCAATTTTTTTTCCCAGAGTCTCAGTTTCTTATGGTTGGCTTTCTCTCTCTGATATCCTCCCATTCAGTTTTCCTTCCCCTCTCCCAGGGTTCTCTGTGCTATTCCTTATATTCTATGTATTAGTGAAACTGTATGACAATTTTGCTGCTGCTTTTGAGTGTGATTTCAAAAAGGAGGACTTGTGAAAGGTATGGGCTGCTATGCAAGCTGCGCTGGCACTTGGGTTACCTGATCCACCAAAAACAGTGGTGGTCCAATTGGCAATAGCACAGGGGGATGCTGTATGGAGTCTTAGGCTGCTATCTGTGGGTAAATCACAGCACAGATGCTAAATTTCATGTTAAGCTCTGCCATCACTGCGGACAACTACTTTCCATTTGATAAAGAGCTATCGGTCTGCTACTAGGCTTCGGTAGAGATTGAATGCTCAACCATGGGCCAGCAATTTCCCATGGAACCAGAGCTGCCTTTCATGAACTGTGTATTGTATGACCCACCAAGACATAAATTTCAGAGTACATGGCCACAGCATCATCAAATGGGTGTGATATACACATGATGTAGCCTGAGCAGTCCCAGAAGGTATCAGTAAGTTACATGAAGAAGTGGTCCAAATGCCCAGGTTCCCCATGCCTGTTAGCCTGGCTTCTCTATTCCAGCCATACTTATGGGCTCATGGAGGGTTCTCCATAATGAGTAAACAAAGGGAGAGATGACCTGGGCCTGGCTTACTGATAATTCTGCAAGATATGCAGAAATCTATCAAAAGTGAATAATTGCAGCACTACTGCCTTGCTCTGGGACATCACTGAAGGACAATAGTAAGAGAAAGTCCTCCCAGTGGGCAGAATTTTGAGTAGTGCACCTGGTTGTTCACCTGCCTACAAGGAGGAATAGCCATGTGTCTGATTATTTAATGATTCAAGTGCTTTGAGAAATGGTTTGGCTGGATGGTCAGGGAATCTTAAGGTTTATGACTAGAAAATGATGCAAGGAAATTTGTGGAAGAGGCAAGAAACATAGAAATATTTGTGTCCTATGTGATGCTCGGCAAAGGGAACCTCAGCAGTGGAGGATTTTAATAATCAAGTAGGAAGAATCACCAAATGGGCTCATGGAACAGGGGGCTATGGTAGCAGGAATGGAAGTTTATATATGAGCTCCACAACATGGACATCTACTCACCGTAGACAATCTGGCTACAGCCACTGTTGAATGCCCAGTCTGCCAGCAGCAGAGATTGAATCTGGGCCCCTGATATGGCACCATTCATTGGACTGATCAACCATCTACCTCATGGCTGATCGATATTGGCCAGATTCCAATGTATGGAAAGCAAATGTTTTATTCTTATAAGAATAGACACGTATTCCAGATACATATTTTCAGTACTGCAAGCAATGGTCCTGACAAAACTATCTGTGGACTAACAGAATTCCTTGTTCACTGTCATAGTATCCCATGCCCATTGCTTCTAATTGAGCAATTTACTTCACAGTAAATACAGTCTGGTAATGGCCCCATGATAACAAACTACCTTGTCTTACTATTTTCCCCACCATCCTGATACAGGGATTTAGCTAGAATGATAGAATCATCTTTCAAAACTCAGTTATTGCACCTTCTAGGTGCCGTTATCAGGCATGGCTCAGCAAGGCTCTCCAGAAGCCTGTATATTTTCTCAATCAGTGTCCAATACACAGTATAGTTTCTTCCATAGCTAAAATTCACCAGCCCAGGAATTAAGTAGTGAAAATTTGAGTGATACCACTCACTATTACCACCTGTTAATGACACACTAGTGTAATTTTTGCAAGTCTTCCTTTGCCTTAATGCTCTGCTGTCTAAAAGTCTTCGATCCAGAGGGAAGAATGTTTGCACCAGCACACACAACAATGATTCTGTTCATCAGGAAGTTACAACTGGCACTGAGCCACTTTGTGTTCTTCCTTCCTCTGCATCATTATGCAAAGAAGGGAGTTACCCTTCTTTGCATAATGTAGTTATGTAGTAGTTAGTGAGACTACCAAGGAGAAATTGGACTAGTTCTCCACAATGGAGATGAGGCCAAGTATGTCAGAAATTCAAATTACTTGGATTTTTCTTTAGTAGTACCATTCCCTGTAGTTATGGTCAATAGAAAACTCCAACAAACCAATTCAGGCAGGATTTCTAAGTCAGACCCTTAAGAAAGAAGGTAGATAAATCTGACCAGTGAATGGTTTGCTATAGAGTAAAGGATTGTGGAATGGGTACTGGAAGAAGAGGTAATTGTAAATAAGAGCTATGACCACATGACTAGTCTCGGAAATGAGGATTGTAATTGCCATAAATGTTTAATCCTCAGCTTGGTTAAGAATACACTTGTGTGTGTGTGTGTGTGTGCGTGTGCGCGCATGCGCGTGTGTGTGTGCACGTGCGTGCGCGTGCATGCATGTGTATACCTATATTTGTATATTTGTATATACATAACAAATTTCTTTGCTTTCCTTCCACTTCTATTCTCTTATCATGTAAAATAAAATGAAATGAATTTATGTCATGGTAACTAATTATTGTTAATTTGACATCATAGTGTTTAAGTTACCAGATATCAAGGAAGCTCTCATCAGGTATATGGTATAAAAATCACTCAAGAATTTTAACTCAATTTCTGGGGAAAGGTATAGTGCATTTTCAGCTTTACACAGCATAGTTGTATCATGTTAGGTGGAATTATGACCTTGCTATTGGCCTTACCTGGCACTTAAGTATGGTTTAAGGAATTGTGTATGGGTGTCAAGCTGACAGTGGGTGGACTTGTGATGGTTCATTGTATATGCCAACTTGACTAGTGTGCAAGATGTCTAGATAATTGGATAAATATTATTTCCTGCTGTATGTGTGAAGAAGTGTCCAGAAAAAAATTGGCATTATGTCAGTTGACTGAGTAAAGTAGAGGGCTTTCCCTAATGCTGGTGAGCATCATCCTAATCCATTGAGAGCCTGAATGGAACAAAAAGGCAGAGGAAGTTGAATTCACTCTGCCTGGCTGGTTGATCTGTGACATTGATACTTTTCTGCCCTTGGTGCTCTTGATCCTCGGTCCTTTCTTCAGAGCTGATAGGTGGAATTTATACCTTTCATTGGCTCTTTTATTCTCACATTTTAGAACTACAACATCATATTTCCTGGGTCTCAAACCTTGCAGACCACAGATCATGGGACTTCTCAGTCTCCATGTTCACATGAGCCAATATCTTATAGTAGATATCATATTTTATATATATACATATGTATATATATTCATATTTATATATAATATTACATATTTATATGCATATTTCACTTATAGATTGGTAATCTTATTGGTTCTGTATTCTGGACAACCCTGAGCAATATGAACTTTGCCACATCAGTGACTTCTTCTTAATCTGAGAAAGAGAGGGAAATATGATGCAATTGGTAGCTATTGAAGTCAAATAACTCTGTCTTAGAAGGTAACTTTTATGAAAAGGTATCATTACATGTTGCAACATGTGTATTATCTTGTATACAAAATTAATTTGGAGAAAGATGATTCAAAAGTTGACCCAGCATGACATTAAATTTTCTAATGAACAGATAGCCTTGCCATTAACCTTTGAGAAAGTGGTCTCTTAATTGGCTATCATCATTGTTAATCATGTTTTCAAGAAAAAAATATAGAATCATCCACAATACTTCATTTTTTGAAGCATATGTTCCCTTGAAACCTGCATTCAGCTGCCCAAACAGAGATAAAAGTATAAAAGTCCTAGAGGACAGGAGAAGCCATTGCCCTCACCCCCTCTCCTCTCTGTAACCCCTGCCCTTCCCTTCAAAGATCTGTGAGATTTCTTCTTGATGTTCCTTCCTCTCTTCCTTGCACAAGTCCCACTACTAACAGCTGCCCCTCCCTGGGGAGATGGTGCTTTTTCTTTCAGTGGGAAGAATCAAAGATTCTGCCCCAGAGAGGGGAAAAGCTGAAATTGGAGGAGGGGCAGAAGCAGTGAAGGCAATGGTAGTACATTAATAAGGTGGTGTTGTTTGAGGTCAGGCCCTAAACGTTGTCCTATCAGAGGAAAACAAGGCAAGGGGAACTAAAGAATGAACCACTAGAGCCACAGGCAGGACAAGAGATAGAATTCCAGGGTTCCAGGGTAAACGGAGGGATATCCAGGGGTTAAACATGCTTCCTGGCGATGAGGGAATACAGCCACATGTCCCTCATGACAGAAGTTGTGGCCCTAGCCATGTCCTCATGTTCCTGTGTCCCCTGCATGTTTTCTACCCTTCCCTCCCTCTTTTTGCGTGGATCCCATTACAATAAATTTTAAATAAAAACCTGTCTCTGGAAAAAAAAATTGACAAGGAAATCTTCAAAATACTTGCAGAGTGCTATTTAACTAAGGAATAGAGAGTATGCAGAAACTGCATTTTCACAGGTCTAATATCATTTAAAAGAGAATTTATCTAGTACGGTCCCAACCAAACAACATAAGCTACTGAGGAAGGAACTCTAGAGATGGAACCCATCAATCTTTGTTTCTGCAAATGCTCCATGCGATTCTGAGGTCAACTAAATTTTAAGAACCATTATTTTAAAAGAAAAACAAACAAAAGAAGGCCTAGACTACAGAGGTGTTCACACATACTTAATACATATATACTAATAAGATTGTACCCTAGCTAGTCTACAACACAGATTGTGAAAAACTGTTCAGGATTTGATTGGTATTTTTTTGAATTTTAAAAATAAACTCCTTTATCTTAGTTTATTATTTTGGGGTCTTTTGTTTTTGGTTTGTTTTCTTGGGGGTTTTGTTTTGTTTTGTAGTTTAAAGCTTTGATTTGATTTCCAGTTGGTTAACATACAGTGTAATATTAGTTTCAGGTGTAGAATTCAGTGATTCATCACTTTCATATAACACCTAGTGCTCATCACAAGTGCCCTCCTTAATACCATCACCCATTTAGCCCATCCCCTGCCCATCTCCCCTCTAGCAAGCCTCAGTTTGTTCTCATAGCTAGAAGTCTCTTTTATGGTTTGCCTCTCCCTTTTATTTCCCCCCACCTTCATTTTTTTTCTTAAATTCCATATATGAGTGAAATCATATGGTATTTTTCTTGCTCTGACTTAGTCTAGTTCATCTACATCATTGCAAATGGCAAGATTTCATTCTTTTTTATAGCTGGGTAATATTTTACAGCTGGGTAATATAGATATAATGGAATAATAATTGCATTCCACATTCTTATATAATGGAATAATAATATTCCATATAATAATATATTCCATATATTATATTCCATATTATTCCACATATATATTCTGTGTGTGTGTGAGTATGTGTGTGTGTGTGTAAATAACTCAGCTTTTCTTTATCTATTCTTCATTCAATGATTCAATGATCATTTTGGGCTTTTCCCACAATTTGGGTATTTTTGATGATGCTCCTGTCAATATTGGGGTACATGTATCCCTTAGAATTGGTATATTGGTATCCTTTGGGTAAATAACTTGTAGTGAAATTGCTGGATCATAGGGTAGTTCTATTTTTAACTCTTTTAGAAACCTCCATACTGTTTTCCAGAGTGGCTGCACAAGTTTGCATTCCCATGAACCACATCCTCACCAACATCTTCTGTTTCATTTATCTTTAATTTAAGCCATTTTGACAGGTGTGAGGTAATATCTCATTGTAGTTTTGATTTTTATTTCCCTGATGGTGAGTGATGTTGAACATCTTTCCATGTGTCTGTTAGCCCACTATATGTCTTCTTTAGAAATATGTCCATTCTTCTTTTCTGCTCATTTCTTAACTGGGTTACTCTTGCTTTTTTGGTTGTTGAGTTGGTAAGTTCATTATAGATTTTGGATATTAACCCTTGATCAGGCATGTCATTTGCAAATATCATTTCCCATTCTAAAACTTGCCTTTTAGTTTTGTTGATTGCTTCCTTTGTTGTACACAAGGCTATTCGCTTGATGAGGTTCCAATATCTCACTTTTGCTTTTGTTTCCATGCCTCCAGTGTCTAGTAAGAAGTTACTACAGACAATGGAGAGCCCAGATGCCTCAGACAGTTAAGTGGCCAACACTTTTTTTTTTTTTAGGAAATCTTATATTTTATTAGAAAGTTGTTCATTTCATACATATTTTTATTTTTGAAAATATGTCCTAAATTTTGCTAACAGTTTATTATAGCCATGGTTACATCTTATTTCCCATTCTTTATTAAAATTTAATTTAATTTAATTTTTTCAGTGTTCCAAAATTCATTGTTTATGCGCCACACCCAGTGCTTCATGCAATATGTGCCCTGCATAATACCCACCACCAAGCTCATCCAACCCCCTATCCAAAACTCTCAGTTTGTTTCTCAGAGTCCACAGTCTCTCATGCTTTGTCTTCCCCTCCAATATCTCCCAACTCACTTCTCCTCTCCATCTCCCAATGTCCTCTGTGTTATTCCTTATGCACCACAAATAAGCGAAACCATATGATAATTGACTCTCTCTGCTTGACTTATTTCACTCAGCATAATCTCTTCCAGTCCCGACCATGTTGATACAAATGTTGGGTATTCATCCTTTCTGATGGAGGCATAATATTCCATTGTATATATGGACCATATCTTCTTTATCCATTCATCTGTTGAAGGGCATCTTGATTCTTTCCACAGTTTAGCGACTGTGGCCATTGCTGCTATGAACATTGGCCCTTCTTTTCACTACATCTGTATCTTTGGGGTAAATACCCAGTAGTGCAATTGCAGTATCATAAGGTAGCTCTCTTTTTAATTTCTTAAGGAATCTCCACACTGTTTTTCAAAGTGGCTGTACCAACTTGCATTCCCACCAAGAGTGTAAGAGGGTTCTCTTTCTCCACATTCTCTCCAAAATTACTTGTTTACTGCCCCAGAAATGGACCTTCAACTCTATGGTCAAGTGGCCAACTCTTGATTTTGGCTCAGATCATGATCTCATAGCCCTGGGACTGAGCCCTCTCCCTACTCAATCTCTCACTCTCTTTCTCTGGAATAAAAAACAAAAACAAAAACAAAAACAAAAACAACAACAACAAAAAAAACAGAAGTTGCTACAGCTGATGTCACAGAAGTCATTGCCTGTGTTCTCCTCTAGGATTTTGATGGTTCCCTGTTTCACATTTGGGGCTACTACCCATTTTGAATTTATTTTTGTGTATGCTATATGAAAATGGTCCAGTTTCATTCTTCTACATGTTGCTGCCCAGTTTTCCTGAAAACTTTTGTTGAAGAGACTGTCTTGTTTCCATTAGATATTCTTTCTTGCTTTGTTGAAGATTAGTTAACCATATAGTTTTGGATCCATTTCTGGGTTCTCTATTCTGTTCCATTGATTTATGTGTCCGTTCTTGGGACAGTACCATACTAACTTGATCACTACTGCTCTATAATATAGCTTGAAGTCCAGAATCATGATGCCTACAGCTTTGCTTTTCTTTTTCAGGACCTCTTTGGCTATTTGGGGTCTTTTTGTGGTTCCATACAAATTTTATAATTGTTTGTTTTAGTTCTGTGAAAAATGCTATTGGTACTTTCATAGGGATTGCATTAAATGAGTTGATTGTTTTTGGTGGTAAAGACAATTTAACAATATTTGTTTATCCAGTCCATGAGCATGTAATGTTTGTTTGTTTGTTTTTTCATTTCCTTACATTATCTTCAATTTCTTTCAGAAGTGTTTTAAGGTTTTCAGAGTACATTGTATCTCTTTGGTTAGGTTTACTCTTAGGCATGCTATGGGTTTTGATGCAGTTATAAATGGCATTGATTCCTTCACTTACATTTCTGCTGCTTCATTATCAGTTTATAGAAATGCAACATATTTCTGTATGTTGATTTTGTATTCTGTGACTTTGCTGAATTCATATATCAATTCTAGCCATATTTTTGATGGAGTGTTACAGGTTCTTTACACAGAGTATCTTGTTGAATGCAAAGAGTGAGTGTCTGACTTCTTCCTGCTGGTTTGGAAGCCTGTTCTTTCTTTTTGTTGTCTAATCATTGACACTAGGACTTCCAATACCATGTAAAACCATAGTGGTAAGATGGGACATCCCTTGCTCTTGACCTTAGAGGAAAAGTTCTCAGTTTTTCCCCAGTAAGGATGATTTTAGTTGGGTTGTTCATATATGGCCTTTATGATATTGAGGCATAGTCCCTACATCCCTACTTTGCTGAAGGTTTTTATTGAGAAAGGATGTTGTACTTTATCAAATGCTTTTTCTGCATCTATTGAGAGGATTGTATGGTTCTTGTCCCTTCTTTTATTAATGTGGTGTATCATGTCGGTTGATTCATCAATATTGAACCACCCTTGTAACCCAGAAATAAATACCATTTAATTGTGGTGAATGACCTGTTTAATCTACTGTTGGATTCGATTTGCTATTGTTGAGAATTGTTTGCATCCATATTCACTAGGGATATTGATCTGTAATCCTCCTTTTTAGTGGTATCTTTGGTTTTGGGATCAAGGTAATGCTGTCCTTATAGAATGAGTTCCAAAGTTTTCCTGGCATTTCTATTTTCTGAAATAGCATGAGAAGAATAGGTATTAACTCTTTTTTAAATGTTTGGTAGAGTTATCCTGTAAAGCCATCTTCCCTGGACTTTTGTGTGTTGGGAGATTTTTTATTACTGATTCAATTTCTTTTTTTTTTAAGAGTTTATTTATTTATTGAAAGACAGAGATCACAAGTAGGCAGAGCAGCAGGCAGAGAGAGAGAGACGGGAAGCAGGCTCCCTGCTGAGCAGAGTGCCCCATGCAGGGCTCAATCCCAGAACCCTGAGATCATGACCTGAGCTCAAGGCAGAGGCTTAACCAACTGAACCACTTAGGCACCCCACTGATTCAATTTCTTTGCTGTTGTAGGTCTTTTCAAGTTTGCTATTTTTTCTAGTTTCAGTTTTGGTACTTATATGTTTCTAGAGATTTATCCATGTCTTCCAAATTCCCCACTTTCTTGGCATGTAATTTTTCATAATATGCTCTTATAATTGTTTGTATTTCTGTAGTGTTGGTTGTGATTTCTCCTCTCTCATTAGTGATTTTATTTACTAAGGTCCTTTCTTTTCCTTTTTGGTAAGTCTGGCTAGAGGTTTATCAATTTTATTAATATTCCTCATAGAACCAGCTCCTGGTTTCATTGATATGTTCTACTAGGTTGTTTTGTTTTTATATCATTTATTTCTGCTCACATCTTTATTACTTCCTTCTTTTGTTGGCTTTAGGCTTCATTGGTTGCTCTTTTTTCTAGAATCTTTAGTTGTACGGTTAGGTTGTATATTCGAGATTTTTCATGCTTCTTGAGGTAGGCATGTATTGCTATATACATCCCTTTTATGACCTCTTTTGCTGCTTCCCAAAGGTTTTCGATCATCATGTTATCATTTTTCATTGTTTTAATCCAATTTTTAATTTCTTCTTTTATTTCCTGGTTGATGCATTCATTCTTCAGTAGGATGTTCTTTATCCTCCACATATTTGTGGCCTTTCCAAATTTTTTCTTGAGATTGACTTCAAGTTTCATAGTGTTCAATAGGCATGGTATGATCGCAGTCTTTTTGTACTTGTTGAGTCTTATATGGGACCTAGTATGTAATCTATTAAGGGGAATGCCCCATGTATACTTGAAAAGAACATGTATTCTGCTGTTTTAGAATGAAATGTCCTGAATATATCTGTTGAATCCTTCTTGTCCAGGGTGTCATTTAATGTCATTATTTCCTTGATGATTTTCTACGTAGATGATCTGCCCATTCCTGTAAGTGGGATGTTAAAATCCCCTACTATTATTAGTACCAATGAGTTCCTTTATGTTTGTCATTAACTGTTTTATACACTTGGGTGCTTCCAAATTTGAGGCATAAATATTTGCATTTGTTAGATCTTCTTGTTGGATAGATCCCTTTATTATGATGCAGTCACGTTCTTCATCTCTTTTTACAGTCTGTTTTAAAATCTAGTTTGCCTGGTAAAGTATGGCTATTATAGCTATCTTTAGTCATCCTTTTGTGTTCTAAATATTTCTCCATCCCCTCACTGTCAATCTGCAGGTATCTTTAGGTCTAAAATGAGTCTCTTGTAGGCAACATATAGATGGGTCTTTTTAAATCCATCCTGATACCTTATGTCTACTCTTTTTGTTTTATTTAAATTCAAGTTAGTTAACATATAATATATTATTAATAGGGGTGTAGAATTTAGTGATTCATCAGTTGCATATAACACCCAGGGCTCATTACATCAAGGGCCCTTCTTAATGTCCATCACCTATTTACCCCATCCCCCTACAACACTTCCCTCCCCATGCAAACCTCTGTTTGTTATCAGTAGTTAAGAGTCTCTTATGGTCTGCTTCCTCTCTGTTTTTATCTTATTTTATTTTCCTTCCCTTCCCCTAAGTTGGAATTAGAATGTACTATGCTAACAAAATAAGTCAGTCAGAGAAAGATAAATAAAGTGTGATTTCACTCATGTGGAAGTTAAGAACCAAAACCTATATCTTTTGATTGGTACATTTAGTCCATTTATTACATTTGGAGTAATTATTGATAGAAATTTTCTGCCATTTTCTTACATTTTTTTGTCAATGTTTCTGGAGATTTTCTCTTTTCCTTACTAGACTTTGTTGCTTTTGGTTTTTCTGTTCCACTCAGAGTTCCCTTTAATATTTCTTGCAGGGCTGGTGTAGTGGTCATGAGCTCCTTTAATTTTTGTCGCTTTCAATTCTGATGATAGCCTTGCTAGATAGAGCATTCTTGCCTCCATATTTTTTCCATTCTGTACACTGAATACATCCTACCACACTCTTCTGGCTGTTCAAGTTTCTGTGAAGACATCTGCTGCTAACCTTACTTCTCTTCCCTTGTAAGTTAGAGACTTCTTTTGTCTGGCTGCTTTTAGGATTTTGTTCTTTATCTCTATATTTTTCAAATTTAAGTGGTATGTGCTAGTGTTGGCCTGCTTTTGTTGATTTTGTGGGAGTTCTCTGTGTACCTTGGATTTGAATGTCTGTTTTCTTCCCTAGATTAGGGAAGTTTTCAGGTGAAATTAGCTCAAATAACACTTCTGCTCTCTTTCCTCTCTTTTTTTTCTTCTGGAACCCCTGTGATATAATGTTATTATGCTTTATGGAATCACCGAAGTCTCTAAATTTACTTTTGTGGTCCAGGACTTTTCTTTTCCCCTTTTGTGAAGTTTCATGATCTTCCATAATTTTAGCTTCTATACCACTTATTCTTCCTCTACTTCTTCCATCAGTGTGGTCTTTACATTCAATCAGATTCAAAACTCAGGTATTCCATTTTTCATTTTGACCTGGTTAGTTTCTAGCTCTTCTATCTTGGTGGTGAGGGATGCCTTGATGTATTTTTTTTTAATTTTTTATTTCTTTTCAGTGTAACAGTATTCATTGTTTTTGCACCGCACCCAGTGCTCCATGCAATCCATGCCCTCTCTAATACCCACCACCTGGTTCCCCCAACCTCCCACCCCCCGCCCCTTCAAAACCCTCAGATTGTTTTTCAGAGTTCATAGTCTCTCATGGTTCACCTCCCCTTCCAATTTCCCCCAACTCCCTTTTCCTCTCCATCTCCCTTTGTCCTCCATGCTATTTGTTATGCTCCACAAATAAGTGAAACCATATGATAATTGACTCTCTCTGCTTGACTTATTTCACTCAGCATAATCTCTTCCAGTCCTGTCCATGTTGCTACAAAAGTTGGGTATTCATCCTTTCTGATGGAGGCATAATACTCCACAGTGATATGGACCACATCTTCCTTATCCATTCGTCCGTTGAAGGGCATCTTGGTTCTTTCCACAGTTTGGCAACCGTGGCCATTGCTGCTATAAACATTGGGGTACAGATGGCCCTGATTTTCACTACATCTGTGTCTTTGGGGCAAATACCCAGTAGTGCAATTGCAGGGTCATAAGGAAGCTCTATTTTTAATTTCTTGAGGAATCTCCACACTGTTCTCCAAAGTGGCTGCACCAACTTGTATTCCCACCAACAGTGGAAGAGGTTTCCCCTTTCTCCTCATCCTCTCCAACACATGTTGTTTCCTGTCTTGCTAATTTTGGCCATTCTACCTGGTATAAGGTGGTATCTCAATGTGGTTTTAATTTGAATCTCCCTGATGGCTAGTGATGATGAACATTTTTTCATGTGTCTGATAGCCATTTGTATGTCTTCATTGGAGAAGTGTCTGTTCATATCTTCTGCCCATTTTTTTTTAGATGATTGTCTGATTTGTGTGTGTTGAGTTTGAGGAGTTCTTTATAGATCCTGGATATCAACCTTTTGTCTGTACTGTCATTTGCAAATATCTTCTCCCATTCCGTGGGTTGCCTCTTTGTTTTCTTGACTGTTTTCTTTGCTGTGCAGAAGCTTTTGATCTTGATGAAGTCCCAAAAGTTCATTTTTGCTTTTGTTTCCTTTGGCTTTGGAGACATATCTTGAAAGAAGTTGCTGTGGCTGATATCGAAGAGGTTACTGCCTTGATGTATTTTAAGCTTTTCTCAAGCACAGCTAGTATCCTTATTATGGTTGCATTAAATTCTGCATAAGGCATACTATAAGTGTTTTGATTAGATCCCTGGCTGTGACCTTCCCTTGTTATTTCTTTTAGGATGAATTCTCCCATCTTGGCATTTTGTTTAGGTTTCTGTGTTCTTCTGTATATTTATAAAGCCTGTGACATTTACTACTTCTGAGAATAATGGCTTTATGAAGAAGAGGTAATATGCTGTCCAGGGCCTGGCACTTCAGGAAGTGTCTCTGGTGTCTGCTGTGTATACTCTGCTGCTGTGTTCTTTCCCACAGCTCAGTCTTCTGCAGTTTCTCCTTGCCTGTAGTGGGGAATGTCTGGACCTTGGCCAGAGTATGGTGAGTTTTAACTAGGTGTGCTCTGGTTTGCTTGTTAAAAAAGACCTGATGCTAATTCCAGTAGAGCTGAAGTTTTGCAGAACTCTATGGTCAATAGATAGGGTATGTGCAGGGGTTTGTGCTCGTCTTTGCGGGGGAGGGTCCTGCTGCTCTGGTTCTCAGGCACACTTGCCCAAGAAAAGCAGTACTAGCAGAGCTTGGGTAGGGATGCTGTTTGGTGTAAACAGTGTAGGCCACCAGTGTTGGCACTGTACTACTTATTGAAGTTAGTGTATGCTGAACAGTTGGGGAGGGAAATGACACCAGCCATTTTTCTTGTCACCAGAGAGGGGAGTTCACACCTGCTTCTATCCAGGAAGCCCTCACAGAAAAGCATACAGCCGACCCTTATGTGTCTCAGGTACCCCTCAATTCACTGTCTTCATACTCTTTGTGTCTGGGCCATCTGCCTGCCAGGCAGTGCAGTGCACCTTGTGCTCTATCCCAGGAAGGCCCACTGAGTTTTAAACCTCCAAACTTTAAGGACCTGGCATGGCATGTTGCCCACTTTTTCTCTGTGACAGGATCATGTCATGCTGGAACTACTACAGTTTGACCCAGTGGGGCAATAGTATCAAAGCACAAGAGCATGTGTTTTGGGGTAAAGCACAGCAAAGAAACAGTATCCAGGTTAACCACCCTCAGTAAGTACCTCTTCACCTGTGCTGAAGGGTGGGGGTTAGGAAATAATGCCCAGGCTCTTTTGTCCATGAAGAAGTAATGCCATCTTACCCAGGGCACTCCATGAAGGAGGAATCATCTCTCTGAATGTCCCAGGGGATCCTTAGATCATGCGTTTTGCTCCCTGGGACATCTACCCACCTTCTCCACAGGAGCACTACAATGCCCCCAGGGCTCCACACCAGCCATACCACAGACCTCCACAACTCCAGTCTTTGAGCCACACTGGTTGTAAAAATTCACAGAAAGCAACCTCTTTCTTTGTTCCAGTTAATGGCTTTGGGAAAGTGTGCAACCCCTTGTGTGCTTCTTTTTCCTTATCTCATTCTCTCTCTCTTCTTTCTTTCCCTCACCTTTCTCTGTGACAAGGGCTCCTTTCCTCCACAGCACCTATGATCCTTTTCTCCCCCAAACTGCAGCTCTGCTCTCCCACTTGCAAGATAATGTCCTCTCTTCTCCCTCTAGTTGTGTGCAGTTTGTTCTGTCAATCCTCAGATAGATTTCTTGGGTATTCACAATGATTTGGTATTAATCTACATTATAATATTATTACTTTGAAGGGGTGGTTAATCCACCTTCAGCATTAGTTCAGACAACTGGATGAACTTAGCATTGTGATGTCATCCTCTCATGTAAATATTAATTAAGTAATACATATATAACTTCATAGTTTACTTTTTTAAAATTTGCAGAATAGTGGGCCTTGGGGCACCCGGGTGGCTCAGTTGGTTAAGCCTCTGCCTTCTGCTCAGGTCATGGTCTCAGGGTCATGGGATCGAGCCCTGCATCGAGCTCTCTGCTCAGCAGGGAGCCTGCTTCCCCTTCTCTCTCTGTCTGCCTCTCCGCCTATGTGTGATCTCTCTGTCAAATAAATAAATAAAATCTTTTAAAATGTGGGCTTTGCAGAGATATATATTTTTGGTCTTTCTCAACATGACATTGAATTAACAAAAATGATGTACATAGATGAAAAGTTCTGTAACAGAAAAAAGAATGGTAACACACAAGTGAACAGAAGATTTTAGTGAATTTCTAGAAGGCATAAATTAGTCAAAAATTTAACAAAAGAGGCATAGGGCAGTGGAATATGTAGATGAGACATGAACAAGAGAAGTCTACACAGGAAGTCTGAGTTTCTGAGACCCCCAAATCCTATTCCACACCCACCCAACCTAATGTAGGACCAGTCAGTATATACACCACACTCATATACTCATAGATTGATGTAAATTTTTTCATTCAAAGAAAAAGCCAGTTGGGGAAACAGATATTTATGGTTATAAAAGAGATACACACCAGTTGTTTTTATTGCCAATACAGTCTTTGGCTTATCATATTACATGAACAAACAAAATGCAGATAACTTAAGAAAAAAATCAGCACAATGGGAATGTTATATAGCAATAAGAATTAAACCACAGACCAATGCAATAACATAGATTCTCTAGTGAAAAGTAGTAACAATGTCTGGACTCTGAGGTATTCATTCCTTTTCCCTGGACTTGAAAGTATTGCTCACAAAAACAAAAACATGACAGTTGACCTGGTCTAATCTTGTGATCAGAAACTCCAGAAATACATATTAATATTTGTTTTGAATACTTTCCTATTTTGTATCTTTAAAGAAACACCTAATTGAAGAGCTTCTCCCTGAAGTTGTGCTGTATTGTGTCCCTGGAGCTAATCCTCATGATAAGAAGAGTAAGAGTAATTCACTTTAAGTGTATGATACTCGTGATTGTCCTGGAAGAAGTTCAAGAAGGTGAACTGGTGTGTCGCAGGCACTCCAGGCCTAGTAATCACCCAAGACTCATTACAATATGAGAATGAGTGATGCATTCTCACTTCATTTGAAATATTTGTGCTGTCAGTTTCATTTTCAATTTACGTATGTTTTGTAAATAGTTATTTACTAACTCATGGGTTTGAGCCACTGTGCTAAACACTGCAAAAGATTGGAAGAGTACTAGGATTTCTAAAGTGTAATCTAAAGAAGGTTATAAGCTAAAAATAAGTATTACACAAGACCATTTGTGGCTTAAAAAAATAAATGAAATATGCAATACCTCAAACAAGTGAGCATTCTTATCCTCTTTGAGGTAATCTGGAAATACATCAAGGAAGCTGTAACATTTAAGATAGATCTTGAAGAAAGGACCCATTTTAATTATAAGTGAAGGTAGGTGCAATTGAGAAAGGATTCTTTGTAGAAAGACCTGTATCAACAAAACTGTGTACCTAAGAAAAAGTCCAGAAGGATTTCAGTTACTCATTTCAGCATAACACAGAATCCATTAGGAGTATTTTTGGAGAACTCAGAGTTAAATCAAGGTTTTGGGGGGATGAATCCCACATAATGCCAGGGAGAACAAGTGTATATGTGCACACACATACACATATATTAAAGATGTGCATAAAATGACTTTAGGACTGAAGTCACTAACACTAGGGCAATTATAACTGCAAAAATTGTTTAAAACTAGTAAACACAGGGGCACCAAAAATGACTCAGTTGGGTTTCTGACTCTTGATCTCAGCTGAGGTCTTGATCTCAGGGTCATTAGATCAGGCTCTGTGTTGGGTCTCACACTAGGCATGGAAACTACTTTAAGACAACAACAACAACAGTGACATCTGGGTGGCTCAGTTGGTTAAACTCATTTGGTTCTGCCATCGGCTCAGATCATGATCCCAGGGTCCTGGGATATAGCCCTGCATTGGGCTCCCTGCTGGGTGGAGAGTCCACTTTTCCTTCTGCCCATCTCCCCCACTCCTGTGTGCTCTCTCTTCCTCAAATAAATAAATAAAATCTTTAAAATTTACTTATAACAACAGCAACATACTAATCAACACATAACAAATATATAATCTGCCAGGGATATATACAATCTGTATAATATGTATGTAGGTATCTTTGTATATCAGTCATTTTGTACATGTACATATGTGAATAAAATATGCATATGCATATATAGAGTTCTAGATACATATCCCATATATAATAAACTGGTAGATATGACAATCCATAAAAGTTGCTGAAGTGGGATATTATTTAGTCAATGTTTAGAAGTACGAATATCAATAGGATGTAGAAAAAGTAACAAGATTACAGCAAATGACAGAAGTGAGCAGTCTTAGTGTGAAGACCTCAGTTATAACAGTAGAATGGTGTAGGTAATCAGCGGTGAGAGAGGAAGGGCAGAGGTGAACCTGAAATCCAATCACTCACTGTACTTTTTGGTCTCTGTTCACTCAAATACAACCCTGAATCCAATGTGGAATGAATGTAATGTGAGTCTTTGGGGTGCATAGCTGCATGGTTGTCAGATTATCATATTCAAATTCTTTTTAGAGAAATTTCCTATTTCAATGCTTAATGCACTTATGAAGCCACATTGAAACATGCAAACAAAAAAAAATATTTTGTTTCCTTTTAAATTATTTTTATGTCATGAACACTTGATTAAAACTACCTCTATATTTTGACTTCATATACATATATTTGTTTTGTAATCTCACCTTAAGTCATTTAAACATTAGGACAATTATAACTGCAAAAACTGAACCCTAATCAACACAGAGAAAATATGTAATCTGTACAGTTTGTCATTCTAGTGAAAAGAGAACAGATAATAATGTGAATTCTAAGAATTTCTCTTCAATATTTTCCTTGATGAATCTATGACTTTCTTATTTCTCAAACTGTAGATAATTGGATTTAACAAAGGAATTATGATAGTGTAAAATAGAGAGTCCTTCATATGTTGGTCTTCTGATTATGTAGGTATGGGGTGCACATACATGAAGAAAAGAGCACCATAGAAGGAGATAGATAAGAGATGGGCTCCACAGGTAGAGAAGGCTTTCTTTATGCCTTATAGAGACTTCTTTTTTAAGATTGTAGAGAGAACTAGTGTGTAGGAGACAAGAACTATAGGAATGGTGAACATCTGTATTGACCCAGCAAAAATAAATACTATCAGATAATTGATAGAAGGATTAGTACAAGAAATCTTGAGCAATGGTATAATGTCACAGTAAAAGTGATGTACTATGATGGAATTGCAGAAGGTTAATCTGAATAAAAAACTATGAATTATGGCATGAAGAAGGCCATCTAAGAGTGACAAAGCTAACAAGCGGATGCACAGTGTCTTGGACATAATCACTGGATAATGTAATGGTTTGCATATGGCCACATAGTGGATCATATGCCATCGCTGCCAGCAGAAAGTATTCCACTGTTATACTTTGCAAAGGGAAAAATTGTATCATGCATTCTGAAATAGATACCATTTTGGTCTTGGCAAAAATTTGACCAGCATCTTGGGGGATACTGTGGATGATATCTAAGCATCCACAAATGCCAAACTCCCAAGAAATAAGTACATGGGAATGTGAAGCTGAGAGTCATTCCATATGAGCGCAATTAGACCAAGGTTCCCCACAATGGTGAGAAGATAGATAACCAAGAACACTAGGAACAAGGGGATTTGCCACTCTGGTTCGTATGTGCGTCCTGTGAGAATCAAATCTGTCAGCAATGTTGCATTTCCAAGTCCTTTTCCATGTTCCTTTTCCAAATCCTCACTGAGTGTTGCCTGAAATGAAATTTAGTAAATGGGAAAGTGTCACTCAATTTATAACATGAAAATATGGAAAGGAGAGTTGAAATAAAACTATGCACACCAGAATACCATCTCAATTTTGGGTATTGCCTCTCTATTGATTGGAATCTATTTTAAGGGCTTGAAATAAGTGCAATTATTTCAATTTTTAAAGTGTGCAGCAATGAACACAATTAGAAAAATGAAAGACATTGTAGTATCTCCTAAATTTATGGGAAAGATCTGCGTAATTTGGAAATTCTTTTCCTTTTTCTTTCTTTCTTTCTTTCTTCTCTCTCTCTCTCTCTCTCTCTCTCTCTCTCTCTCTCTTTCTCCTTTCTTTTTGGTGTGGACTCCAGATTGTTCAGAAGAATTCCAGGGTGCACCTTGTAGTTGATACTTTCAGCTACACATCTCTTCACCCATCTCTCACCAAAATAAGTAGGAGGAGGAATGCCCAACAGAGTAAAAATCAGATACTGTGCCATCTCCATCAGAACTATTGGATATGGACATAAACAGTATGTCAGAGAGGGAATTCAGGCTAACAATCATCCAGGCAATGGCTAGGTTGGATAAAATGATTAATAACAAAATGGATTGATTAGGGCAGAAGTGAAAGCCACCAGAGAAGATGTTTTCAATGCTATCAATGAGTTCTAATCTAATCTAAATTCTCTAACAGCTAAGGTAACTGAGGCAGAAGATAGAGTCAGTGATCTAGAGGACAAACTGATAGAGAAAAAGGATCAGGAAGAGACCTGGAACAAACAACTTAGAAACCATGAAAACAGAATTAGGGAAATAAATGATGCCATGAAATATTCCAACATCAGAATTATTGGAATCCCTGAGGGAGAGGAGAAAGAAGGAAGACTAGAGGACATAGTTGAACAAATTCTTGATGAAAATTTTCCAAATCTGGAGAATGAAGCCAGCGTTTATGTCCTAGAGGCAGAAAGATCTCTCCCAGGATCATAGAATCTTGAAAGACCTCGAGATACCTGATTGTGAAACTGATGAATCAAATTTTTAGACAGGAGCTCTTGAAAGCAGCTAGGGGGAAGAGATTCCTTACATACAGAGGAAAGCCCATCAGGAAAATGTCAGACATGTCCACAGAAACCTGGCAAGCCAGAAAGGGTTGGCAAGAGGTATTCAGGGCACTAAATGAAAAGAACATGCAGCCAAGAATACTTTATCCAGCAAGACTGACATTCAAAATGGATGGAAAGATAAAGAGCTTCCAAGACCAGCAATGTTTAAAAGAGTATGTGACCACCAAGCTGGCACTGCAAGAAATATTAGGGGTGGTTCTATAAAAGAAGAAAAAACCCGAGAATGTCACTAAACAGAAGTTTATGGAGACAATCTATAGAAACAAGGACTTCACAGGTAACACTGTCAATAAAATTGTATCTCTCAATAATTACTCTCAATGTGAATGACATAAATATGCCCATAAAATGGCACAGGGTTGCAGATTAGATAAAACAACATCCTTATGTTGTCTACAAGAGACCCATTTTGAACCTAAGGATACATCCATACTGAAAGTGAAGGGATGGAGAAGCATCTTTTACGCCAATGTGCCTCAAAAGAAAGCTGGGGTAGCAATTCTCATATCAGATAAATTAGATTTTGAACTAAAAACTGTAGTCAGAGATATAGAAGGACACTACATCGTTATTTAAGGGTCTATCCACCATGAAGATCTAACAATTGTAAATATTTATGCCCCCAATGTGGGACCAGCCAACTACATAAGACAACTGTTAATCAAGATAAAGAGTCATATTGATATGAATACATTAACAGCAGGGGATCTTAACACACCACTCTCAGTAACAGACAGATCACTGAAGCAGAAAATCAATAAAGAAACAAGAGCATTGACCACATCACTCGGCATCAGGGAAATACAAATAAAAACCACAATGAGATACCACCTCACACCAGTCAGAATGGCTAAAATTAACAAGTCAGGAAATGACAGATGCTGGTGAGGATGCCAAGAAAGGGGAACCCTCCTACACTGTTGGTGGGAATGCTAGCTGGTGCAACCACTCTGGAAAACAGCATGGAGGTTCCTCAAAAAGTTGAAAATAGAGCTACCCTACAACCCAGCAATAGCACTACTGGGTATTTACCCTAAGGATACAAATGTAGTGGCCCAAAGGGGCATGTGTACCTGAATGCTTATAGAAGCAATGTCCACAATAGCCAAACTATGGAGAGAACCTAGATGTCCATCAATAGATGAGTGAATAAAGAAGAGGTGGGGTATATGTATATAATGGAATACTATGCAGCCATCAAAAGAAATGAAATCTTGCCATTTGTGATGATGTGGATAGAACTAGAGGGTATTATGCTTAGCAAAATAAGTCAATCTGAGAAAGGCAACTATCATAGATCTCCCTAATATGAGGAAGTGGAGATGCAGCATGGGAGGTTTGGGAGGTAGGAAATGAATAAATGAAACAAGATAGGATCTGGAGGAGACAAACCATAAGAGACTCTTAATCTCACAAAACAAACTGAGGATTGCTGGGGAAAGGGGTGTAGGGAGAGGGTGGTGGGGTTATGGACGTTGGGGAGGGTATGTGCTATGGTGAGTGCTGTGAAGTGTGTAAACCTGGAGATTCACAGACCTGTAATCCTGGGGCTAATAATACATTATATGTTAATAAAAAAAATTTTAATTCTGAAAAAAAGAAATAAGAGCATTGAATGAGACATTGAATCAGATGGACCTCATAGATATATACAGAATATTCCACCCTAAAACAACAGAATACTCATTCTTCTCAAGTACACATAAACTTTCTCCAGAATAGACCACATACTGGGTCACAAATCAGGACTCAACTGATACCAAGAGATTGAGATTATTCCCTGCATATTGTCAGATCACAATGCTTTGAAACTGGAACTCAACCACAAGAAAAAGTTCAGAAGGAATTCAAACACCTGGAAGCTAAAGGCCACCTTGCTTAAGAAAGCTTGGATCAACCAGTAAATCAAAGAAGAACTTAAACAATTCATGGAAACCAATGAGAATGAAGGCACTTCAGTCCAAAACCTATGGGATAGAGCAAAGGCTGTTCTAAGAGGGAAATACATAGCCATCAAAGCCTCCCTCAAAAAAATTGAAAAATCCAGAATACACCAGCTCTCTTACACCTTAAAGAACTGGAGAATCAACAACAAATTAAACTGACCCCACACAGAAGAGTGGAAATAATCAAGATTAGAGCGGAGATCAATGAGATAGAAACTAAAGATACAGCAGAACACACCAACGAAACTAGAAGCTGGTTTTTGAAAGAATCAATAAGATCAATAAACCATTGGCCAAACTAATCCAAAAGAAAAGAGAGAAGACCCAAATTAATAAAATTATGAATGAAACAGGAGAGATCACAACTAACACCAAGGAAATAGAAACAATCATCAGAAATTATTATCAACAATAATTGATAAATTATTATCAACATATAATTATTATTATATGCCAATAAGTTAAGCAACCTAGATGAAATGGATGCATTCCTGGAAAATTATAAATGTCCAAACTGAATCGGGAAGAAATTGACAACCTGAGTAGACCAATATCTAGTAACAAGATTGAAGCAGTGATCAAAAACCTCCCAAAAAACAAGATTCCAGGACCTGATGGACTCCCTGAGGAATTCTACCAAACATTCAAAGAAGAAATAATACCTATTCTCCTGAAGCTTTTTCAAAATAATTGAAGCAGAAGGAAAACTTTCAGACTCCTTTTATGAAGCCAGCATTACCCTGATCTCCAAACCAGGCAAAGACCCCACCAAAAAGGAGAATTTCAGACCAATATCCCTGATGAATATGGATGCTAAGATTCTCAACAAGATCCTAGCAAATAGGGGCACCTGGGTGGCTCAGTGGGTTAAAGCCTCTGCCTTTGGCTCAGGTCATGATTCCAGGGTCCTGGGATCGAGCCCCACGTTGGGCTCTCTGCTCCACAGGGGGCCTGATTCCTCCCCTCTCTCTCTCTGCCTGCCTCTCTGCCTACTTGTGATCTCTCTCTCTCTGTCAAATAAATAAAATCTTAAAAAAAAAAAAAGATCCTAGCAAATAGGATCCAACAGCACATTAAAAAGATTATCCACCATGACCAGGTGGGATTTATCCCTACGTTGCAAGGGTGGTTCAACATTCACAAATCAATCAATGTGATAGAACAAATCAATAAGAGAAGAGAGAGAACCTCATGGTCCTCTCAATTGATGCAGAAAAAGCATTTGACAAGATACAGCATCTGTTCCTGATTAAAATGCTTCAAAGTATAGGAGAAGAGGGAACATTCCTCAACTTCATATAATCTATCTAGGAAAGACCCACCACAAATATCATCCTCAATGGGAAAAAGCTGACAGTCTTCCCTTTGAGATCAGGAACACGACAAGGATGCCCACTCTCACCACTCTTGTTCAACATAGTATTAGAAGTCCTAGCAACAGCAATCAAAGAACAAAGAGAAATAAAATGTATTCAAATTGGGAATGAAGAAGTCAAACTCTCTTTGCAGATGACATGATACTATATGGAAAACCCAAAAGACTCCACCCCCAAACTACTAGAACTCATACAGCAATTCGGTAATGTGGCAGGATACAAAATCAATGTACAGAAATAAGTTGCTTTCTTATAAATTAACAATGAAAATATAGAAAGGGAAATTGGAGAATCAATTCCATTTACTATAGCATCAACAAACATAAGATATCTGGGAATAAACCTAACCAAAGAGGTGAAGGATCTGTACTCAAGGAACTTCAGAACACTCATGAAAGAAATTGAGGGAGACACAAAAAGATGGAAGACCATTCCATGCTCATGGATCAGAAGAATAAACATTGTTAAAATGTCTATACTACCTAGAGCAATCTGTACTTTCAATGCCATTCTGATCAAAATTCACTGGCATTTTTCAAAGAGCTGGAGCAAAAAATCCTAAAATTTGTATGGAATCAGAAGAAACCCTAAATTGATAAAGAAGTGTTGAAAAAGAGAAACAAACTGGGGACATCATGTTGCCTGATTTCAAGGTATATTACAAAGCTGTGATCACTATGACAGCATGGTACAAAAACACACATAGACCAATGGAACAGAGTAGAGAACCCAGATATGGACCCTCAACTCTATGGTCAAATAATCTTTGACAAAGCAGGAAAAAAAATACAGTGGAAAAATACAGTCTCTTCAATAAATGGTGCTGGGAAAATTGGACAGCTATGTGGAGAAGAATGAAACTTAACCATTCTCTTACAACAAACACAAAGATAAACTCGAAATGGACAAAAGACCTGAACGTGAGGCAGGAATCAATCAGAATCCTAGAGGAGACCATAGGAAGCAACTTCTTCTACATCAGCCACAGTAACTTCTTTCATCATGACTCCAAAGACAAGGGAAACAAAAACAAAAATGAATTTTTGAGACTTCATGAAGATCAAAAGTTTCTACACAGCAAAAGAAACAGTCAAAAAAAACAGACACAATGCACAGAATGGGAGAAGATATTTGCAAATGACAATACAGACAAAGGGCTGATATCCAGGATCTATAGAGAACTCCTCAAACTCAACACACACAAAACAGATAATCATGTCAAGAAATGGGCAGAAGACATGAATAGACACTTCTCCAATGAAGACATACAAATGGCTAACAGACACATGAAAAAATGGTCATCATCACTAGCCATTAGGGAGATTCAAATCAAAACCACTTTGAGATGCCACCTTACACCAGTTAGAATGGACAAAATTAACAGGAGAAGAAACAACAAGTGTTGGAGAGGATGTAGAGAAAGGGGAACTCTCTTACACTGTTGATGGGAATGCAGGTTGGTGCAGCCACTTTGGAAAACATTGTAGAGATTCCTTAAGAAATTAAAAATAGAGCTACTTTATCACCCCACAATTGCATTACTGGGTATTTGCCCCGAAGATACAAATGTAGTGAAAAGAAGGGCCATCTGTACCCCAATGTTCATAGTGGCAATCGCCAAACTGTGGAAAGTACAAAGAGGCCCTTCAGATGAATGGATAAGAAAGATGTGGTCCATATATACCATGGAGCATTATGCCTCCATTAGAAAGGATGAATACCCAACTTTTGTATCTACATGGACAGGACTGGAAGAGATTATGCTGAGTGAAATAAGTCAAACAGAGAGAGTCAATTATCATATGGTTTCACTTATTTGTGGAGTATAAGGAATAACATGGAGGACATGGGGAAATGGAGAGGAGAAGGGAGTTGGGGGAATTTGGAGGGGGAAATGAACTATGAGAAACTGTGAACCCTGAGAAACAATCTGAGGGTTTTGGAGGGGAGGGTGGTGGGAGGTTGGGTGAGCCTGGTGGTGGATATTATGGAGGGCACATATTGTATAGGGCACTGGGTGTGGTGCATAAACAATGAATTCTGGAACACTGAAAAGAAATTTTAAAAATAAATAAAAATTTTAAAAATTTTTAATGAAATAAAATGAATATATGGAGGTGTAGAAAATAAGCTGCAGAAAGTCTGAAATTAGGGTCCAGAATACTAGTAAAAATGTTACTACTATTGGGTGTTCTCAAACCAGAACCTATACTAAAACCTCAAATCTACATTTTGCTTAAAATGTCCTCCAGATTACACATTCTGGGGAAAGTTATAGGCAAAATACAGATTTGAGGTCTTACTGTAGACATCGATTTAGTGAATCAATTATAAAGGCTAATAATCTGTATTCTACTTGAACTATAAGTTACCCAAACACATGTGACATGGCTAAACTATATGTGAGATGACATCGAGATTGATGGGAAGATGAAGAGACAGATGCAAAGTGTTCAGAATGTAGATGCAGTGCCTCTCTGACACATTTCAGGTTTAGTCATTGAAGAATGAATTATCACTTGCCAACTCGGTAGATTCTCATCAAAATTTGATTGAGAACTTAGATGCAGTGTCCAGTTCGTGGACATCCAGTGCATGTGTGCTTTGTAGTTTGAGTCTACTGCAAATTATGAATTGAAAATCACTGGGGTAGACTGAAGCCATAGTTATGTATGACCTATCTGTTGGAGAATACATAAAGTGAGGAGAATGTTGAATAAGTAAACTGACAACGTATGTTAAAGTGGAGTAAGATATATGTCACTTTTAGGTAGCCAAACTGATCCTCTTTTCTACCACATAATTTTGATGCCAGCAAACTCTACCACCCATCGTAGGTCCCAAAAGTGCTACAGTTGACTTTCCTATCTCCCTGACAACTAGGGCGAGGGGACATAATGTAGGTTTGGTAACTCTACATCACTCACACTAGAGTTGAAATTTGGAATTAGGGAGGAATAGGGACAAGGACAAAAGATAATTTGAATTGCAAAGGCAGCCAAACACAATATGAAGGTTCCAGCAAATGCACCCTGCACCCACACCAGTGACTCTGTCCATGTAAACAGTGGCATTCTCACATAGCAGTGTTGACAACAGCCCTCATGGAGTCGATGTTGGAATATAATTTTTGCTATTGGCAGATGGCCATGTTTGTTTCTGTTCCTGCCCATTTTTTCTCAGCAGAATCCTTTAATTTCCCAGGATTTCTGTGTTAGATTCCATTCCAAAAAATTTCTTGTTGAAACTAATAGTTCTGACTGGCAGTGAATAAAGACAGGGAGAGAACAGGAAAGGATACTGAGCAGAGTGATCAAGATGAGTGATGAGTATCATGAACACAAAGAGAGGAAGATAGTCAAGGACAAAGAAAATTATGATACCAACAGTAAAATAAATGCTCTATTAGGATAAGGAGTGAACAGGTGTGATTGAGCATGGAAACTAAGAGATGGTTTTAGCGAGAGCAATTTCTGGTATGTGATGCAGTGGAGGCCAGAGCGTAATGGCATTGAATGGGAAACAATTGCACAGCAGTGAGAAGGGAAGCAAGATTGAATATTCCAAGAATGTGGACAACAGTTGTTATATGTCTACTGCGGGTGGACAAATAGAACATTTTTCCTTGACATTGCTTTATTAAAAGTTTTCAAGAGAGAAATGGAGAGAAAGCCATAAAAAGAAGAAAGAAGACAGCAGAAGGAGAAGTTTGGGTGGGTGAAGACCACAAGATGCAGGAACAGAAATAGGCAGAGAATAATAGATATATGGCTAGATTTGTGTGGGAAAGACAAGCAGAAAAGAAGGATTAAGAATCTATCAGGGGTGACTGTGTGGCTCAGTGGGTTAAGAGGCAGACTTTCGATTTCAGTTCAGGTCATGATCTCAGAGTCCTGGGATTAAGCCACACATTGGACTATGCACTCAGCCAGGCATCTGCTTGAGGATTCTCTCTCTCTCTCTCTCAGTCTGCCCTTCTACCCACTTTCACTCTCTCTCTCTCTCTTTTTCTAAAATAAAGAAATAAATATTTAAAAGAAAAAATGAATGTATCAGAGAAAGACTATGGACAACAAAAAAGTAAAAGCCCAGGGTTTAGGGATAAATGTTTATTTTAACCCTGGGTGTTGTTTAAAGTTGTCAACAATAGGAATCTTTTCTTTCCTTATTTTATCAAATTTCCAAATTTATTTTTCTATGGGATATGTGTATGTAACAGATTTTCCAGTTAAATTTTATGTCACAAACTTTACTCAGAAATATATTAACACTGCCTGAAAGGTTTTTCATATTTAAAAGTTGCCTTACATTTGCTATAACAATGATTAGGACTGACTTTTTTCTAGAAATCCTTATGGTTTTACTTGAGAACACCTTTTCTCTACCAGTGTTTTCACAGAATAAAATTGAGGCAGAATGGAGTGGAATACAGGTGATATAAATAACAAACCTACTAATTTCACATGATAGAGGTATTTTTATTTGAAAAGCTCCTTTCTAGGCAATTCCAAATCACTAAATAATGAAAAAATCTCAAATTCAGTTTGTGTGGGTACTTATTAAGCTATAAATGCTGGAAAGAGAAGTGAAGGAGCACCTACTGCCTATTTCCTGCTACATGTATATAAATAGTCAATGAAATGCTTGTCAGAAGTGGGAGATAGGATAGAGTTAATACACAATTGACTTACCTTAAAAGTTTGATTCAGAAAATGTGATCAGTTAAACGTAATAGAGCTTTTAATCAGAATAAGCAGAAAGATTACTTATGTAGAAATCATTATGGAATGATATTTAAATGTAGTTTAAATTGTTGAACACTCTAGTTCATGAATACTTATAAAGTCCTTAGAGATATGTTAAGAAATAATAAAACATTGTTATAGGGATTAATTCAGTCTTACAGCTATTTTGCTTACTAGAGGAGAGTCATTAAGATTTAATATGTAAATTATTCGGTATTTGTTTTCCATTACTCACCTGGCTTTTAGGCTCTTGTAAACCCCATGAAAAATTATTAAAATTTAAGAGTATGTCAAACTTATATATAAAGAATAATGAATTTTATAGTAATCATTTCTCTCTTACCCATATCTTATAAGAAATTGAGAAAATTCTTTTGAAGTGTTAGGTTTTCTAAAGTAGATAAGAAATGCAGTAGCACTGAAATGACCATAACATGTGTAGTAACTTCTCGCACACTGATTCACTTTGGAGGCTTCCTTTAACAAGCTCAGGAAAATATTGTTTATATCAATTTGTTTCAAGCACAAGGGTCAACCAGTTGTACAACTCTGGGCTTTTTGCCAGAATAGGAAGGAATGAAGAACTAAAATTCTCCCAGTAACACCTAAGGCTTCCCTTTAGGACAAAGCTAAATTGTTCTCTTGGGCAATGTAAACTTGAACATGTGTGAAAAGTCCAGGTAGCTCATAGGACATCATAGACTCTGAAATCATAAACATCAAGTCATCATATATATTATATTTTATGCCCCTGTTTTCCACTACTAATGATGCCTCTGACATATTTATGCATATTTAAATGTATAAATGTTGATGCTCTGAGTGCTTTGATTAGTATGATCACATCTGAGCCAATCATACATGATTTTAATGAAGCCAAAGTGCTGCATTCCCTTCAGGGGAACCTTAACTACAGGTGTCCTTTTCATGCAACGTGCAGCTCATGTTCCAGAACTATACTGAACTTCACACTTTAATTTGTAACAGGTGAGAAATCTTACTTCACAAAGGTCAAGGGAAGATGAAAGGGAAAACAAAACAAAGGACGATAGTGGGAGGTGGCATATATCAATGTTTCTCAAACATTAATGCCTGTGAATCTCCTAGTAATTTTCTGAAAATGCAGATTCTCTTTTGATAGGTCAGGGAGGATGTCCAAAGTCTTCATTGACAAGCTGATGACCTGGACATTTGCTACCATTAGGGCCTTCCATCCTTGGAGGGCCTAGATGATCTCAGAGCTAGATCATTGGAGAAGCACATAAAGAAGAGAAGTAAATGCAGCTGGCATCCAAAGAGAAGCAAGAGGAGCCAGATGGGATGAGAAAGACCAACATGGTTGGGCTCACATAGAGTCTGGAGGGTAGTCAGGCACTTTGTTTTTTATCCCACTTTTAAGGACAGGTAGTGAGATATTTTGAACACGGTGGTAAGGTGTTCATATTTACCTTTCAACATGAAGAGAGAAGTAACATAATGTTCACTCAGAAAATAATGACATTATATGTGTCAAAAGAGTACAATGTACAAATAGCAACATTTTGATTTAGTATCTAAAGAGGAGTAAAAGTGCTTAACCTCCACATGGGACTTGATGGCAGCAAGGGGGAAAGCAAAGGACCTATATTTTGATGGAGTCATTAATCAGTTATTCTGTGTTCTTTGACTTTGTTTGTGAAAGCCAAAGAAAGGGGGGAAATAAACTACATAGATAAAAGTGAAGCCCTGTCATAACTTAGTAGAAGGGTGTGTAAGCAATATGTGCACTGGGAATTTCAACATAATCCAAACTTGAGTTAAATTTAATTCTTCTCTTCAATTTTGTGTATTTATCTCTCACCTCATATTGTGGTCCATCTATGGTACAAAAGTCTGTATTGCTGCTTCCATATTAGTAGTCTTCTCAATTTGTTATTCTCTTAAAGATATCTATTTATTTATTTAGAGAGAGAGAGAGAGAGCACAGAGGAAGCATGAGAGGGAGAAGCAGACACCCCACTGAGCAAGAGCTGGATGCAGGACTCGATCCCAGGACCCTGACATTATGACCTGAGCAGAAGGCAGATGTTTAACCAACTGAGCCACTCAGGTGCCCCTCAATTTTAGTTATTTTAAGTGGTGGGTCAATGTATCTCACTATGGTCATTTGATTTTCCCAATGATGAATTTTATTGAACATGTTTTTGTGTCTCCATTTGATATCTGTGTATCTTGTTTACTGAAGTGTCTACTCAAATATTTTCTCTTTTTTAAATTGAGTTATATATTTCTTATTTTTTAGTTTTGAGATTCTTCTTATATCCTGCTTATGAAGCTCTCATCAGATACATGATTTGCAAATATTTACTCAATGACCTTAATCTTCTTTCCCTTTCATAAGGTATCACATTTATTCCTTATGGAGCAACTACTGTAGACCTATTGGTAGATATTTGTGTACCAGAAATTGAGAAATATATTCAACAAAATTCAAGGCCCATTTATCTAGGTGAAATTCCTAGCGGTCCAGTGGTGGGTCATGGGGAGACATCTCTTCTAAGGTAAAGGATAAGTTGCTGCATCTGGCCCTCTTACAACCAAAAGAAACGTACAACACCTATTGGGAGCCTGTGGATTTTGGACCCAATGTCATCTTCATTTGGGTGTATTATTCCAACCCACTTACCAAGTGTCCAGGAAAGCTGTTGGTTTTAAGTGTGACTCTGAACAGGAGAAGGATTTACAAAGGCGTAAACAGCTGTACAAGGTGCTCTACTCCTTGGATCACATGATCCACCAAAACTAATGGTAGTTGAAGGCATGATGGGAGATAAGGACACTTTTTGGAGACTTAGGCAGGTCTCTCTGTAGGCAAATCACAGCTCAAGCCCTTAGGTTTAGAGCTAAGCCATGCTATCACTGCAGACAATTACTCTCCATTTGAAAACCAGAAGGATAGAACTAGAAAGAACTAGAACTAGAAGGATGGAATTGTCATTAACGGAAATGGGTAAGAGGGTGGTTTGGGGAGTAGGTTTGGCAAAGAAAATCAAAGTTCCTATTTATTTAGGTCTTTGTCTTCTCCACCTTCCTAGTCTTCTTGCATATCTATTCTCATTCATTTTACTGCTCCAACTTTTCCTTCCTTGTGCCCATGACTTAAGCCTACTGCTGAGAATTACTGGCATTCACTGAGCATCAGTGAATCCTGTGTGTCACTCAAGGCCAAATAAGTTGTTGTCCTCTGGGAACATCTTTCTATATCACTTTTTATTTCAGAGAATAATTACTAAAAGGGATTTTTGTTAAATGTTTATAATTAAAACAACAAGCAGTCATTGTTATTCATGTTGCAGAGTCACTTGATGTGGTCACAAAATGCATAAGTTTCACACTAAATGAGTAGCTCATGGAGAAATTTGTTGATCTTAGAAACCGTAACAGAGGGATTGATCTGCTTCAGACCTATGAGCACATTGATCTCAGCAGTACAGTTGAGGGGAAAAGGAAATAAATTTGTTGGTTGTTGATCTCTGCTATTGACCCAGATGAGTCAGTACATTGCATCAACTTTGAATAAGTGGTATCCCAGTAAACTCTGTTCTGTTGATAATATACTCTAAAGTTACATACATACTTACCAAAAGCAGTGAACCCATTGAATGAATATAGACCTCCCCAAAAGATGTCATTACTGGGCCATTTTAAAGAGTAAAATTTTATTTTATTTTATTTTTAACGTACAAAGAAATTTTACTTTCTGTTCTTGATGACAAGTAAATGCATCATGATCAGCAACCCTTGAATCTTCTCTTCATATTCTTTTTTTTCCCCTAATAGAACAGTGCACCTTGCAATAATGTTTTTTCCTTCCTCCCATCCCCCAGTGGCATCCAGGAAAAATAGTCAATTAAAGTTTGTGCTCATGAATTACTAAGATCTTTCCAACTTCTCTGAGGAAAAGAGATTTATATGATTTATATGAAGAAATCAATAGCTTTTTAAAAAATTAACATATACTGTATTATTTGTTTCAGGGATACAGTTCCTTGAATCATCAGTCTTACACAAATCACAGTCCTTACCATACCACATACCCTCTCCAATGTCCATAATCCAGCCACCCCATCCCTCCCCCCGACCAAACCCTCAGTTTGTTTCCTCAGATTAAGTGTCTCGTGATTTTTTCTCCCTCCCTAGTCACATCTTGCTTCATTTTCCCCCTCTTCCCTCCTTGACCTCCCCACCCTATCTCTCAAATTCCCCATATCAGAGAGATCATATGATAATTGTCTTTCTCTGATTGACTTACTTTGCTTAGCATAATACCCTCTAGTTCCATTCACATCAATGCAAATGACAAGATTTTGTGGGGTTTTTTTTTTTTTTTTTAGATTTTATTTATTTATTTGACAGACAGATATCACAAGTAGGCAGAGAGGCAGGCAGATAGAGGTGGGTAAGCAGGCTCCCTGCTGAGCAGAAAGCCCGATGTGGGGTTCGATCCCAGGACCCTGGGATCATGACCTGAGCAGGGTCTTGATGACTGCCTATTATTCCATTGTGTATATATACCACATCTTTATCCATTCATCTGTTGATCGACATCTATGTTCTTTCCATAGTTCGGCTATTGTGGACTTTGCTGCTATAAACATTCGGGTGCACATGCCCGTTCAAATCACTACAATTCTATCTTTAAGGTAAATATCCAGTAGTGTGATTGCTGGGCCATGGGGTAGTTCTATTTCCAACTTTTTGAGGAACCTTCATACTGTTTTCCAAAGTGGCTGCATCAGCTTGCTTTCCCACCAACAGTATAGGAGGGTTCCCCTTTCTCTGCATCCTTGCCAACATCTGTCATTTCCTGACTTGTTAATTTTAGCCATTCTGACTGGTGTGAGGTGGTATCTCACTATGGTTTTGATTTGTATTTCCCTGATGCTGACAGATGTTGAGCACCTTTTCATGTGTCTGTTGGCCATTTTGGATGTCTTCTTTGCAGAAATGTCTGTTCATGTTTTCTGCCCATTTCTTGATTGGATTATTTGTTCTTTGGGTGTTAAGTTTGATAAGTTCTTTATGGATTTTGGATACTAGCCCTTTATCTGATATGTCATTTGCAAATATCTTCTCCCATTCTGTCAGTTGTCTTTTGGTTTTGTTGACTGTTTCCTTTGCTGTGCAAAAGCTTTTGATCTTGATGAAGTCCCAATAT
>NW_019154086.1:68169803-68187005 GCF_002288905.1 Enhydra lutris kenyoni | reverse complement strand
ATGTCAGTTGTCTTTTGGTTTTGTTGACTGTTTCCTTTGCTGTGCAAAAGCTTTTGATCTTGATGAAGTCCCAATAGTTCATATTTTTCCTTTCTTCACTTCCTTTGGCGATGTTTCTAGGAAGAATTTGCTGTGGCTGAGGTCGAAGAGGTTGCTGCCTGTGTTCTCCTCAAGGATTTTGAAGGACTCCTGTATCACATTGAGTTGTTCATCCATTTTTGAGTCTATTTTTGTGTGTGGTGT
Organism: Enhydra lutris kenyoni; assembly: GCF_002288905.1. Classification (NCBI taxonomy): domain Eukaryota; kingdom Metazoa; phylum Chordata; class Mammalia; order Carnivora; family Mustelidae; genus Enhydra; species Enhydra lutris. The sequence goes on along the minus strand of NW_019154086.1, from coordinate 68,186,762 downwards.
AAGGAAATGGCCCAGTTTCATTTTTTCTGCATGTGGCTGTCCAATTTTCCCAACACCATTTGCTGAAGAGGCTGCATTTTTTTCACTGGATATTCTTTCTTGCTTTGTCAAAGATTAGTTGACCGTAGAGTTGAGGGTCCATTTCTGGGCTATCTATTCTGTTCCATTGATCTATATGTCTGTTTTTGTGCCAGTATCATACTTCTTGTTTATTAGAGCTTTGTAATAGAGCTTAAAGTCTGGAATTGTGATACCATCAACTTTGGTTTTCTTTTTCAACATTCCTCTGGCTATTTGGGGTCACTTCTGGTCCATATAAATTTTAGAATTATTTGTTCAATTTCTTTGGGAAAAAAGTGGTATTTTGATACACATTGCTTTATATGTGCAGATTGCCTTAGGTCCCATAGACCTTTTCACAATATTTGTTCTTCCAATCCATGAGCATGGAATATTTATCCATTTCTTTTGTCTCCCTCAATTTCTTTCATGAGTAATTTATAGAAATAAGGAAGGTCTCAAGTATACAACCTAACCCTACACCAGAATGAACCTTACACCAGAAAGAAAGCATAAAATCTGCAGGAGCTGGAGAAATAACAGCAAAGAAAGCCTAAACCCAACAGCAAAGAAAGCCTCAACCTAAACCATAAATAATTAAGATCAGAGTAGAAATCAGTGAAATAGAAACCAAAAAACAATAGAACAAATTAACAAAACTGGGAGCTGGTTCTTTGAAGGAATTAATAAGATTAATAAAACCCTGGCCAGACTTATCAAAAAGAAAAGAGAAAGGACCCAAATAAATAACATCATGAATGAAAGAGGAGAGAGAACAAATGACACCAAAGAAATACAAACAATTATAAGAACATATTGTGAGCAACTATACACCAGCAAATTTGACAATCTGGAAGAAATGGATGCATTCCTAGAAACATATAAATTACCAAAACTGAACCAGAAAGAAATAGAAAACCTGAACAGACCCATAATCAGGAAGGAGATGGAAGTAGTCAACAAAAATCTCCCAACAAACAAGAGACCAAGGCCAGATGACTTCCCAGGGGAATTCTACCAGATTTAAAGAAGAATTAATGGTTATTATTCTGAATCTGTTCCAAACAATAGAAATGGAAGGAAAACTTCCAAACTCATCTTATGAGGCCAGCATTACCTTGATCCCAAAACCAGACAAAGACCCTGCCAAAAAGGAGAATTACAGACCAATATCCTTGAGGAACACAGATGCAAAAGTTCTCACCAACATATTAGCCAATAGGATCCAACAGCACATTAAAAATATTATTCACGATGACCAAGTGGAATTTAATCCCGGACTGCAAGTTTGGTTCAACATCTGCAAATCAGTGTGATACAATATATTAATAAAAGAAAAAACAATAACCATGATACTATCAATAGATGCTGAAAAAGCATTTGACAAAGTATAGCATTCTTTCTTGATCAAAACTCTTTCACAGCGTAGGGATAGAGGGTACATACCTCAATGTCATAAATCTATCTATGAAAAGCCCACAGAGAATATCATTCTCAATTGGGAAAAGCTCTTTGTTTTTCAGGAACACAGAACAGGGCTGGAACACAGAAGGGTCAGGAACACAGAAGGGCTGTCCATGATCACCCCACTATTCAACATAGTACTAGAAGTCCTAGCCTCAGCAATCAGACAACAAAAAGAAATAAAAGGCATCCAAATTGGTGAGAAGATGTCAAATTCTCACTCTTTGTAGATTATGTGATACTTCATGCGGAAAACCCAAAGGATTCCACTCCAAAACTGCTAGAACTCATACAGGAATTCAGTAAAAAGTGTCAAGATATAAAATCAATGCACAGAAATCAGTTGCATTTCTATACACCTACAACAAGACAGAAGAAAGAGAAATTAAGGAGTCAATCCCATTTACAATTGCACCCAAAACTAAAGGATACCTAGGAATAAACTTAACCAAAGAGGCAAAGAATCTTTACTCAAATAGTAAATTTAGATAAATAACAAATTCCTATATTTGAGATAAACATTTCAGTTACCTGAGTTCAGATAGGGATATCTGAAAAAAGTTGATTAAAAGCTCTATATGAGTCAAAGTTCAGGGCTATGAAAAATGTTAATCCAGTCTTATGCAGCAGTAACAAAAGTATAGATATCAAAAACAATGAATATATTTAAGAGGATTCTGTTGTTTGATGGTCAGCCTACTTAAGAAATACTGTCTTCATATTTGGACGTGATATTCAGGCTGTAGAGACTTTCTGGCACTTTTGCATAGAATGACCATGTCATGAGAGGAAGCATTGAATAAATATGGCAAGTAGACTTGACCCTTGAATAATGTAGGAGTTAGACCACTGGCCCTTTCACACAGTCAAAAATCCACATGTAGCTTTTCACACCCCCAAAACATAACTATTATTAGCCTACTGTTGATCAGAAAGCCTTACAAATAACATAAAACAGTCAATTGAGACATATTTTGTATGTTATATGTATTATATGCTGTATTCTTACATAATGTGAGTTAGAGAAAAGAGAATGTTACCAAGAAAATCATAAGGAAGAGAATATACATTTACAGTATTATTCTAATAAAAATCTGCATGTATGTCAGTCTGTACAGTTAAACTGTGTTATTCAACGTATTCAATTTTGTATTGCAAATATATAGGAAGAAGTTTATTATTGACAGACTTTGAAGGGAAAATGGAAAAAAGATTTGTGTAGTTCCAAAAAGTAAAACAAGCCCTAGAAAGTCAAATTGGGTTTAGAGTTGGTATTAAGACATTACTAATAATTAAAATAATGTATAAATGGGAGATGATAGTTTGTAACGTCATCAGCTATCTTCCCATGTTGTTGAGGAAATTTATGGTAATTAAAGGTGCCATTTGTTGAGTGCTGAGATCCTCTGCTTTATGCTTTATGTATATTCTTTCAATAGGTCTTTTATAATCACCATTCACTTACTTCTTATTCCTGCCTTGAGATCCTATAAGGATGTAGATTTATTTGTATGTAGAGCCAGACGGTTTTGATTCAAATGCTGGCTCTACCCATTAATGTGTTACCTTGTACAAGTTATTTGTACCTCTTGCCTCGGTGCCCTCATTTATAAAATTTTTACATCCTACATAGGGCTTTAGGGAGGATTAATACACAAAGCATGTGCAGAACAGTACCTGGCACAATGAGCCTCAGTAATTGTTAACTGTTAGTGTCCTTTTGCTTTTATCAGGTAGCATCTTTTTGAACAAAGTGCTTTAAAGAAGAATCCCCAATATTAAAGTATTCCTTTCTCACTTTTAAAAAATATATATTTTAAAATTTATTTTAGAGTGAGAGAGGAGAGAGATAGCATAAGTAGGGGGAGGGGCAGAGGGAGAAAGAGAGAGAATCTTAAGCAGGCTCCCCGCTGAGCATGGAACCCAGCACAGGGCTCTTTCTCAGGACCCTGAGATCCACCTGAGCAGAAACCAAGAGTGAGATGCTCAACCTACTGAACCATCCAGGGCCTCCTTTCACACTTTTTGAGAAAAGATCTAATTAGTCCATGAAACTGTCATTGTGAAAAAAACTGTCTGAAATCATGATAACATAACCTTTTTTTCTTTTTTTTCAAAATCAGATCTTTGGCGTTGCCAGTTCCTTTCATCTTCTTTAGTCTTGAATTGATGTGCTTTGGGGCTGTGATTGGACTTTGTGCTTGCATTTGCCGGAGTTTGTATCCCACCATTGCCACAGGCATTCTCCATCTCCTTGCAGGTGAGTCTTGTCATTATACGTACCTTTTATCTTCTTCCTGTTTCCATAGAGACGAAGAGTCATAATTCTTAAACATTCACATATTGTTGCCCTGTGGTGTTGCCTGAAAAGCTCTTACGATGCTCTTACCTAGTTACGTTTTGTTTTGTTTTCCTCCAAGGTCTCTGTATGCTGGGCTCAGTGAGTTGTTATGTTGCTGGAATTGAGCTACTCCACCAGAAGCTAGAGCTGCCTGAGAACGTGCCTGGTGAATTTGGATGGTTCTTCTGCCTGGCTTGCGTCTCAGCTCCCTTACAGTTCACGGCTTCTGCTCTCTTCAACTGGGCTGCTCATACCAACAGGAAAGAGTACACCTTAATGAAAGCATATTGTGTGGCATGGGTGGGAAGCTACCTGCTTTGCAATTGCCATTTTATTATTTCTCAATATTAACATTTCCCTTTGTCCCCCCCGCACTGTTTTTAATTTAATTTTTTTTCTTTGTGGATATTTCCTGAAAATCCATTCGATCTATTCACAGACAGTTGTTTCTTAATACCACTAAAACTTATATGGATTATTCTGAATGAGTCCATCTTTTAAACAAACTAATCTAGGTTTAGAGTCCAGACAGCAAGAAATGGGTAGACACTTGCCACACATTTGTGAAAGAAAACTGATAGTGGGAAATTGATCCAAACACATCTACTGAAGTCTGTTAAAGTTTCCAGGTAAACCGATAGTAAATAACTATCTGTTGAACTAGAAACTCTTTAGTGTCTCTGAGAAACCTCTCATTGTTGTCAGAATCTGTGATCACTTTGCCATTGTAGATAACCAGTCAACCAGAGCATTAATGCTCTTTTCAAAGACTCAAGTGATATAAAATAAGGAGATTATCTAAGATCCTTTTCCCCCAAATATGGGCATACAGCTTTATTCAAGGTGAGGTATGGCAGCTGTTTAACCAAACTGTGTCTGTCTACAAGAATGGAAGTGAAAAATACAGTGTTTACTTGAAATTTTAACTTTGTAAACTGTAAGAATTCCAATTCAGCTAGACAAGAGGATTAAACTTATTTTACTTCACTTTTTTTTTAAGCTTTCTTTAATGTCAGTAGGATTTTCAGTACAACCAAACTATTTTGGATATTTGCTCCTTGCCTCCTCACACATCAGGCTTATTAAGAGTGCTTTCTTTCTAACACTACTTTGGGGTCACGGAGTAAAATTTTCCAACTCCTATCTTATTTATTCCAGCTCAGTACCATGAAGAAGTTTCCTCCATAATGACCCTCCAGAGCTAGGAAAACTACCACAAGACCTAAAGCTTTGGGAGGTCATTAACTTACAACTAAGATCTTTATTTCTTGTGGTGAAATGACATGCTTTTCCTTGTCTAAATCCCTTCCCAGTGTGTATCAACATTATTTAACATGTTCTAATTCAGTCATTATTTTTATTAATATGTCTATAAACACTGAACATTAAAAAATCTTATTTATTTATTCCATTACTATAGACTTGACAGATTTTTAAAAGGTAAGTTAGTAAAATCTTACAGTATCCTAAATCTGTCTTTTTAAAAAAAATATTAAAAATGAGAAGAAACTCAATTGTGTATCACGTCTGAGTTGATTTAAATCTCACTATTTTAGGATAAAGAAGTACAGGATTCTGAACGAGTGTCTCTGTGGTTATTCAGAAAATGCCTTGTTTCTGGCGTCTCTATTTTATCCTCCAAAAAATATGGGAAGTCCTTGTGCCCATTAGAAAATAAGAGCCTCTTTATCCATTATGTTTCAGAGTTTTAAAAAAACATGTTTTCAGAGTAGTTTTATGATCCTATGTGTCCTATTTAATGTGGCTAGATTTTTAAAAAGTCGTATAATGGCTGTGGGTATTTGTGTTCTATAGCACAGAAATAATCAGTCTGCTTCTGACTTAGAGCAGAGCCAGTACTACTCTGCAGCTGATTATTACCTATGCAGTTGCTGCTTACTCACTTTTCTACCTCTTCCTCACTCTTCAAGTATCATGCCTTTCAGCACCTTCTGTGGAAGGCAGAAAACCTAAACAAAGATGAAAAGCACTTGGACATGGGGTTTTAAAATTATTGACTAATGTGGCATTTTTGTATTAGGAAGTTATTTATTTAGGACAATGTCCCTGCCTCTTGTCAGCCCAAAGCTGTCTGTGAATGTCAGTCCAACATCAGCTTTTAATATGCACTGTGGAAAGTCAGGCACTATTGGACCTTGTGAGTTACAGCTTTACTGGTAGTATCCTGAAGCATGGGATGCTGGCACCATAAGCCCTGGTGTTGAATATATGTGGTGGGTTGGTATTTCAAGCATATTTCAAAATAGCTGAGGTCATCCTCTCTTAAGAAGACTTTGTTAGAACACATGGGCTGGGTTGTCTCGTTTAATGCAAAAATTAGTTTTCCAGATGTCTCTTGTTTCTAATTAGGTAGAACCATATGAAATTGCTGATATTTGACTATTTTTTATTAAAACAAATAGTAGAAAATGAGTTTCAAATAAAGTTTTGTTAATGTCTTTTCACCTAATCTTTGAAAGCAACCCCCAAAGTGAAAACATAATTTTCAGGTTTTTTTAAATATGAGTTTTAGGACAATTTAAGAAACATGTCTTAAAATCTTAATTTTATGGTTCTTAATCTCATTAAATAATGTGAATAAATATTTTTATATCCTTTTGGGAAAAGATTCATTTCTTTTTTTTAACTTTTTTTTAATTATGTTCAGTTAGCCAGCATATAGTACATAAGTTATTGTGGTAGTGTTCAAGGATTCATTAGTCATGTATAGCAACTGCCAAAGTGTCCCTCTAAGAAAGTGACTTTATTGACAAAAGATGATTAGGAAGAGATTGGTGGAACCATTATTGAAACATCCTGCTGGTTTGCCTGGAAAAATGCAGGAGGAAATAGGGAGGAGCTTACCTCAAGTTAGAAAGACCCTCAAACATTATCCTCAAAAGCCATGCTTCAAAGGGGCCCAAATTTAATTGCTTATAAATGTAGAACAACTTATTCCCTAAGGCATTTGAGAGAGAGAGAAAGAGAGAGAGAGTGCTCATGCTATTGCTAGGAGTTAATGGGGCCTAACAGCTGGATGTGATCAAAGAAAGATAAAAGAGGACCTATGATAAAACCATGGTCATCCCAAAGGACTGTGTAGATGCTGCATCCTCTGAAGAGCAACATCAGAGTCTTTACACTGCAGAGGAAATGGACTTCTCTCTCTCTCTTTCTCGCTCTCTCTCTCTCTCTCTCTCACACACACACACACACACAAACATTATCCACCCAATTCCTAAACAAATCAACAAAGATATAACAAGACCAAAGGATGAATGAGGATCCAGAGTTCAACAATGTATTATCTTAAATGCCAAATTCTCAACAACAACAAAAATGTCATGAGATGGGAAAAATTGTTACCTATACACCATAAAATTAGCAGACAACATAAACTGCCTGTTAGAGTAATAACATATTGGATTTAACAGAAAAAAACTTAAAAAATAATCATGATAAATAATCAATATATCAATATATCAAATAATCAATATATCAAAAAATAATCATGTTCATAGATCTAAAGGAAACCAGGATTAAATTTAAAAAAAGGAAGATATGAATGCAAAGTTATGTGAAATAGACTATGAATGAAGAGAAAGTATAAAGAAACAATTAAGTAGAAATTCTATAATTGAAAAGTACAAACGAAATTTAAAAAATCACTGCAGAAACTCAACTGTAGATTTAAACTGATTAGCAGGAAAATTGGTGAATTTGAAGTTATTTCAACAGAGAGTATGCAATCCAAAGGGTGAAGGAGAAAAAGAAATGAGTAGAAATGCACAGACCCTCAGAGAAATAAAGCCAGCACTAAGTGCATCAACATGGGCTTTTGAGAGTACCAGGAAAGCATGTTTCTGATAAAAGACTTGTATAAGAAGATCCAAGTTGTTTGTTGTTTGTTGATAAACAATGATCAGAAAGCACAGAAACAATCCAATAAAAATTGGGCAAAAGGGCTGAACAAGCATTTTACCAAAAAAGAAATACAGATGATAAATAAGCATATGAAAATCTGCTCCACATTATTTGCCATAGGGAATTACAAATTAAAGCAATAATTGCATAACATAAAAGAAATCTAAAATTTAAAAAAATTTTAAAAAGTTACCAGTTGCTGGCAAGAATATGGAATGATAGGAGCACACACACATACCCTAGCTCTGCCAGCTGACAGGACCCAGAAGCAATGACATTGCAGAAACAATTAGCATACCTATGGCCCAGATGTTTGTTCGTAATATCATTTTCCAGTCAAAGGAATTAAATCTACTTGGAGAAATAGCTGATGTGGTGACTAGGGTAGGAAATAAATATGCAGGATGAGCCTGGAACATCTTGTAATGCCAGAAAATAGAAAAAAGAAGAGAGAAAAGAAAGAAAGAGAGAAAAGAAAGAAAGAAAGAAAGAAAGAAAGAAAGAAAGAAAGAAAGAAAGAAAGAAAAAGGAAAAAAAAAAGAAAGGGAGTGAGGAAGGAAGGGAGAGGGAGGGAGGGAGGAAGGGAGAAAAAATCAAAGCTAAAGAACAAACAAACACAAAACCTACCTGCATACATAGTGATGGATGTATGCCAAAGGGACACAGGAGCCCATGGAAACAGCTCCCTGCAGCCAAAGCTAGAATGATTTGAGCACCAAAATTAAAAGAGTAGTATTAAATTTTATCCAAGTATAAAATAAATATCCATGATTCTATACTGATGTAAGTAGAAGATTGAATGTGTAAATAAGTGAGGTGAATAGACAAATCTTCCATGCAGAAGAATTCCAGTTTATATAGATACTTTGCCCCACGGAGGTGATCCATTTCTCTCTTCTCTGTAAGTGTGGGCTGTGGATAGTGACTCCTTCCTTACACAACACAGTAAGAGAAGGTGGAGAAAGAGCAGCTCCACAATGGAGAAACCTGGCAAACTCTACCTCAACCAGGTGGTCAAGTTCAACATCAAAAGAGTTGCAAGCAATAAGGACAGTATTTGCCACCAGTAGGATGTAAAGAAAATGGTGATTTACCTCTGTGGCTTTTCTCCTAAAAAGCTATCCCCCCCAGCCTAATCATGAGAAAAACATCAGAAGGATCCCAGTTGAGGGACATTCTACAAAATGCCCGATTAGTACGTCTCAAAACTTACCAAGGACATCAAAAACAAGGAATGTTGAAAAGTTATCGCTGACACCTGATGACTAAAGGGACGTGATGAGTAAATATAAAGTGATACGCTGAATGGGATTCTGAATGCAAGGACACTAGATTAAACTATGGAAATCTGAATCAAGTATGAATTTCACTTCATCATAATGTATCAATATTGGCTCATTAATTAAAACAAATGTATCATACTAATGTAGGATATTAATGACATGGGAAAATGGATGTGTCATATATGGGAATTCTCTATACTATCTTTATTATTTTCTATAAATCAAAATTGTTGGAAGAACTTTTAAAAATTTATTAAAATCTTTGAAGTAAAGTTTTTGTTTCTCAGAATGAACCCAGAGAACACGTGGGGAAAAACAATCATCAGCCTTCTGCTCCAATGATAATAATTGATTCAAAAAATTAAAGTCATCAGATGCTAAAACTCTTGATGAAAAATTATTACGGAACAAGAAATTCACATGACCTTAATATATCACCCTAAAGATTGATTTTAATAGCAAAGAAATAAGTTATCTTTATCATAGTGCTGAGGGTACCACCTTAATGAAGTAATCAGTGAACAGTTAACAAGACAAGCTAATGTGATAGGCCTCATGATGGGAGAAGAAAACAGTACACCCATTATTGCTGAATTATTTAATTTAATCTAATCATGAGCATACATTACAAAAATAGAGATGATGGGATACTATAAATGATGTCTGACACAAATATTTAAAAATTTTAATATGTCATGAAAGAAAAAAAAGCAAGAAGTTTATTCTACATTACAGGAGATTAAATAATGATAATAAAGCAAATAATGGCCCTTAGTTGAATTCTTGATGAAAAAATAAATTGCTAGAAAGGAGAATTTGGGGAAAATTTTAATATGAACATCATATTAGGTGATATTAAATTTCTTGGGGATTATAATGATATGATGGAGTGCCTGGATGGCTCAGTCAATTAAGTGTCTGCCTTCAGCTCACGTCATGATCCTGGAGTCCTGGTATCAAACCCGAAACACCTAGAGCTCCTGCTTCTCCCCCTCCCACTCATGATCCCTCCCTCTTTCTCTCTCTCTCTCTCTCTCCCAAATAAATAAACAAAATCCTTAAAAATATGATATGACAGTGTAGGAAATCTCTTTGTTCTTTTGAGATATATGTTGAAGAATTTATGGATAAACTGTCATAATCTTATATATATATGTATAGACATAAACATACATTAAATATGTATATATACACATTTGCAGATGTATTTTTGGGCAAAGGTGGTACAAGGTTAACAATCATCTTGATATAAAAAAATTCATGGACATTCTCTCAACTTTTCTGTAGGTTTGAAATTTTTCAAAATAATCTGGAGAAAAATGTCATCGATTCATATTTTTCTTGACCCTCTGCCCTATTTCTCTATCCACTTAACAGCTTAGTTTCTTGCAAGTTTTCCTCTCCTACTATTTTTCACTTCTCTATGTTGTCTATAATATGACTTAGTGGTTAAGAACATGGATTTTGGGTTTGATCTCTACATTTGATCCCTGAGCTCACCTTAATATTTCTGTGGACAAATTATGAAACCTATTTGTCCCCCATTTTTTCAGTGAGGTTGTAGGAAATTAAAATATAGAAATAAAAGAAAAAATGTAATAGATATGTTGAATAGTTAAATGGATACTGACAAAAAGTTATTTGCAAGTTAAAAGGGTGTCTGTGAATAAATTTAAAATAAAGCAAAAATGATGAGGCAAGAGACATGACTATATCTGTTAATATTTACTCAATTGTAATAAAAGCACTTTTTCCAAACAAGTTTAATGGTAAGAAGATCTACTGGATTTTGAAATGAGAAGGGATGCTTAATTCTACAGATTCTGGGTCTGCTTCTCTGTGATTCCCTCAGTTATGCCCTCATTTGTGTGTTGACTTCATCTCCAGGCTGGTTTCTCTTTTGGTGGCAAAATGGTTCTGGACTGTGCCAAATTTCATATCCACACAGCATGACATTCAAAGGAAGAAAGACTACATTTTCTTGTGGATCTCTTTTAAAATAAAGGAAACATATAACCCAGAAACTTCCACAAAATTACCTCTTGACTCACTGGGCCTAAGTAAGCCATGGACACTTCCCTTAACAGACCTCTAGGCTTCAGTGTTGCTAAGGGTTGGAAGCAGTTGGCACAGAAATACATAAACAGAATTTGTGGTACCCCTTGAAAAGGGAAAGGGACCAATGCATGTGAATCTGACAACCAAAGATATCTTCTAAAATAGAGAGTGGACACAAAGGAACACATTCAATGAACTCAGGTTTCTGGATTTCTTTACACTTTTAAAAAATGTGTTTAAGACCCCATAGAGCTTTGTGTTTGTGGGTTATAGCTAAAAGTATTTGCAATATTAGAAATTAAAACCAAGAAATTAAAAATATTCACTGACTTCTTTAAAAATAAAAATAACAAACATGTCATATATTAAATTAAATGATTATATTAAAATACATTAACAGAAAAGGCTAATGAATGGCCAAATGTGTCAGGTACCTTTTCAAATACTAGTGATAGGAAATCAGTCACAACCAGGTTGGTACTCACAGGAAGAAGACAGGCCTTCATTTTATTATCGGGTAGTCACAGTTTAATATTTTTTCTTTAAAATGTTGCTTATATCTGTGCCGTCCTCCCCTTTCATCCTCCAGTGTCAGCTCTCATCATCTAATATATGAATTCTGGCAGTTAGCCTCATTGCTTCTAGCTTCCTTCCAATCAATTGCCAGATTGGTTTTCTGAAAAATAGAGTCATATTATCTGGTTCTAGGAAGAATTCAGGGTCTGATGCCTCTGAGATAAATTCAGATTTTTTAGGGCGGCATTTAAGATTCTCAGTAACATGATTCCCTTCCATCCTTTTTTCCCATATTCCACAACAGCTTTTAAGGACAGTTTCATCAGCTTTCTGACTCTGTCCATGGTTCACCTTTTTCATCCCAGTTCCCAGTGTCACACTTATTTCCATAAACACTGTGGTCATACTCATTCCTTTTTTCCTCCAAACATCATTTTCTAAAAATCATTTTTAAGGCACATCTTACTTCTGATGCTGCATAGGACTAAATATCCCACGTGACAAGGCTCTCCATTCCCTTAACTTCCAAGCAGCATTGATACAAATTTTAGCTCAATCTGAATCACCTGGTTGAACTTGAGCAAGCCACTCAGTGTTTCAAAGCATGAGAATTTTTATTGAGAAAATTCATGAAAAAGTACATCTAACCAGTTGGTAGGTAATATCTATTTAAGGTGTAGCTTTGTGCCTAGCAGATAACATGTTTTCAGTATATCATTTTTTCATTCATATTTGTATATGTAAGTGATCAATAAATATTTATGTTTAGATATTCAGAAATTTTACTATATTGTGCCTCAATTATGCTTATAGCATCTCCAACTTTTTTGTTAATGCTATTAATGTATCAGTAATTTACATTGGAATAAGTACAGGTGGGTGGAATTCCTAGTAACAAACATGATAAATAATATCAAAGAGAATAACACCTTCATTAGGTATAATGTATTCAAAATTGTACTTCATTTTTGATGGACACCTAATCAAACTATATAAAAATATCCAAATCTATATGGATTTATGTATGAATACCATCTATTTCATCTAGAGATTGATAAATCACAAGTATACAGATATACTACTTCAGAAAACATGAGAATAAAATTAACACTAAAGATCAAAATAGTCTTTTTTTATTATAAATCTTTACTAGTATTCTTTTCTTGTCTTTAATACTTTTAATTGTGGCAAATAATACATAACAAAATTTCCCCTTTTAAAGGTGAAAATATTCTTTTTTATTAAAAGATTTTATTTATTTATCTGACACAGAGAGATCACAAGTAGGCAGAGCAGCAGGCAGAGAGAGAGGGGAATCAGACCCCCTACTGAGCAGAGAACCTGATGCTGGGCTGGATCCCAGGACCCTGAGATTATGACCCAGGCTAAAGGCAGAGGCTTAACCCACTGAGCCACCCAGTCTCCACAAGAATGAAAATATTCTTTTTGAGAATAGATATTCCATATGAAGTAATATTCAAATATTGTCTCTTGAAAAAACTCAAAGAAAATTAGGAATCAAATATATACAGTGTATTTCTGACAGATGGTATAGTTTAAGAATGGATTAATTCTTGAGAACATGGAATGTGCCAGACTTTATAAGATTATGCTTTGGAATTCCAGAAACTTGTCGGCAATATTAAATGGAAGTGACCTTTACATATACTGACTTATATTCCTAGTATTTGTTGTATTTGTTGAAAATTATAACTCATTACTCTTTGAAACAATTAGTTAATAGAGTTAATAGTTTGGCTAATTTTTTTGTTGCACAGTTTGTGACCTCAGGAATAATTATTTAATTCATTCTTGAAGGAACCTAGTAACTAAGATTTTGGAAAACATTGTAGCAGAATCTCTCCTTGCAGAACTTATTTATTTGATTCCCATACTAACATGTATTAGTAATTGAATATTTTATGGACAAAGTGGTCCTTATCTACTTTCTCAATATTCCATGATTTTGAAAAATATTTTTTTTCAAATTTAAATTAATTTTCCACAGGGGATGATATTTCTTCTACAATGTTATAAAATTTTCTTTATAACTTTTCTCATAGCATTTATTACCTCCTTATTTCTTAGACTATAAATAAAAGGGTTTAATAAAGGGATCACTAGAGTATAAAAAACAGCACCAGGTATATCTTCATCCTCTTCTTTAAGTGACTGTGGTCGAGTGTACACAAAGAGAAGAGAACCATAGAATATTGAGACAGAGAGAAAGTGGGATGAACAAGTAGATAAGGCTTTGCCTCTTCCCTCTTTGGATTTCATTTTGAAAATCATAAAAAGGATGCAGAGATAAGAGATTAGGACTACAATAACAGAGAAGACTAAAACTGAACCTGCAAAGATAAATATCATCAATTCATTGATATAAGGGTCAACACAGGAAAGTCTGTATAATGGAAAAGCATCACAAAAAAAGTGATTAATTTGATTTGACCCACAGAAAGTTAACCTAAAGAGAAACCCTACGTGAATTATGGGATGCAGGTTTCCAGCTATGTACGCCCCTGTGATCATCTGAATGCACACTTTCTTTGACATCACGGTGTGGTACTGCAAAGGGCTACATATGGCCACATAGCGATCATAGGCCATTGCTGCCAGGACAAAGCAGTCTGCAGTTTCAGCAAGGCAGAGAAAATAAAATTGTGCCATGCATTCATGAAGGGAAATCATTCTGTCATTAGAAAAGAAGTTCTCTAACATTTTGGGGGTAATGGCACAAGAACAACAGGAATCCATCAGAGCCAGGTTGCCCAGGAAGATGTACATTGGTGTGTGAAGACGACCCTCCATAAAAATCAATGCCACCAGACCAAGATTCCCCACCATAGTGATTACATAGATAGTGAGAAACACCACAAACAGGAGGCTCTTCAACTCTGGGCGATCTGTAAATCCTATGAGGACAAATTCAGTGGTCAAGGAGTAGTTATCCTCAGTCATATCCACCTCCTCTGTTGAGATAGGAATTCTGGAAATATAAGATTCTAATTTAGAGTGTGTATAACTTTCCTTCCAACTTTTTCTTTTTACAACAAAGATAGGAGCTTCTTCAAACTTCCCTTAGTATCTCTGGATACAGACACACAAACCTCTAGGGGATAGTCATTCCCCTAACATGTCAGTTTTATAACCTCAATTCTGAAAATCAACATTCCCATGAATATTTTTGTAATTGCAAGAAGAATGCTTACAAAGGAAAAGGTTTGTCTTCATGAATTCATGTATGAATAGTGTACAAATCTTGCATACCCATATTTGGTTCGTTGTTGACAGAATTTCATTGTTGACATAATTTCAGTGTCAATTTTTGTATTAACGATCCTTAAAATAAATTTACCATCAATTTTCATATATACACATTTTTGTAACTGAGCAAAAATACTTCATATACTCTCCTGGTGGAGTGAATGCCTGAAAATAGCATTCAACAAATATTAAATTTATATCTTAGGAACTGTATGAAGATCACAAAGGTTTAAGAATAGGACTTTCATTTTTAAAGAAAATTGCTTTGGTTATCCAAGGAAGTAAATATCTGTATATTTTCACCTCTTTCATCACTTTCTCTGGGATTAGATCCATTTCCATTAAAACTGATTTTGTCCATCCCATCATTCCTGTTAGTTTTCCCAGATATCTAAATCCTCTTTTTTTTTATGTAAAGTTTACGTATAATGTTACTTAAGAAAGTTTTAACTAAATCCCCAGACCACACTGATTTTTACTTCCTGCATTCTCAAGCATATCCTATATATGCAACACAATCTAGAATTTCTTGTGTATAATCTACATGGCTTTTTCCTTATATGCATGCACAGTTTCCTTATTAGAATTGTAGACATTTGAGTTTAGTTATGACTTATGAGTTGTTTATGCTATAGAAGAAAAAAGTATTGATTGCAGTCCTAGCTTCTCTCATACTACCACTGATCCCTAGTGATCTCTTCAGTTTCTGCAAATTGAGACTGCTAATTTTGAACAACAGCCTACAATGGAAATTCTTGGAAATCTATCATTAAAAAATTTTTTGTATCATTTTTTCTTATCTGAATTGACCCATATAATATATTCCTGCTTCCTAAGAAACTTATATAAGATTTTCTGGTGTATAGCACTATAGTTTGAAATCTAATAAAATAAGTTTGTCTGTATATTTTAGTTTTATACTACTTATAAAAAGAGAAAAAAAATCTTAATAAGATTTTTGAGATGGGGCTCCTGGGTGGCTCAAATGGTTAAGTGCGCCCCTTTGGATCAGGTTATGATCTCCAGGTCCTCCAATTAAGCCCCATGTCTGGCTCCCTGGTCAGTGGGGAGTGTGCTTCTTCCTCTCCTTCCACACTCCGCCAACTTGAGCTCTCTCTGTCTGCCTTTCTCTCTCAAATGAATAAATTAAAAAAAATTTTTTTTAAATATGATTTTCAAAGACAAATTTTGTTTTGCCTCAAAGGCTATATTCTATCATTACTTTGGGATCCATTGGAGTATTTTGACCAATGTGTATAATTATGTAAATTCTCTGGTCAAAATGGGTTTATTTTTCCATAATGAAAACATCAAAATATAGGCACAGGTTGAACATTTTATTTTCTTGTTTTAAAGTACTAAATATAAGCCATTTAGTTATTCAGCTGTGTTAGAAATGACTCTCAATGTACTTGTCTGAATTATTTAACAGAATTAAGCTGCATTCTTACCTGTATGTTTTGAAATTTTACCTTATAATCAGAAAAGGTCAGCATGAACTGAGTTTAAATCTCATGCTAATTTGCCATAGCCCTCAGTTGTGAGAAGAGCTAGGAAGGTGAGAAGTTGAAATCTGAGAACAGTGTAAAAAGGCTAACTAACTCAGATAAATCAATACTTATGGATGCTAATAGCAAACATAAAGATAAATTTGAATACTTCCTTTACCTGAGTGCTCTGAGAAGAGTCTTACAACTTCAGATTTCTTTTTTTTAATAGTGGTATGTCTTGTAGAATTTCAGAATATAAATTATGGTCTCAAAAACATTTGGGATTGAAAGAATGAAAGTCTGTGAGACTACTAAGAGGTCAGTGTCAATAATTATGTTCCTTACAATGCAAAGGTAACTTTCCCATCAAATGCTTATGGGACTTCCCTATGATGACATCAGTGTATTTCTATGGGGAGATTCAGCTCCCAAAACATATTAACTCTGTGACATAAATTAAAGATGACCTGTGAGACAATGAGGTTAAAGTAAATGACCTTTGCTAAAGTCACTAAGTCATTTGATGATCATCTTGCTGATTCTTTTTTTTTTTTTT
>NW_019154086.1:68069635-68169703 GCF_002288905.1 Enhydra lutris kenyoni | reverse complement strand
GATCCACTCCTCCCTTTTCTAGGGCTTGGGGATATCCCTCAGGAGCAAATGATCTGGTCTAATCTTGTGATGTGTACTTCCAGACTATAGAATAGTTAAAGTGTTTGAAGAGTTAAACATCTTTTAAACAAATCGATGTTTAAACTAAACTAATTGAATAGCTTCTTCCTGCTATTTTGTCATAGTCCAACCCAGAAGCCAATCCTAGCAACAAAAACAAAAATAATTCACTTTAAGTGTATGATATAAGCAACTGTTATATATATTATATAAATATATATTATTTTTATTATATTTATATTATTTATAAATATGTAATAAATATAAATAAATCTAGACAGACACATGATCACAAACATATACAAGTGCATATATGCAGATCTAGATATATACTGGATTTGCACATACTCTGGTAGCAATGACAATCCATTAAAAATTATGGAAAAGAGATATGATTTAATCAGTTGTTTCTGAAGAATAACAAGCTGGCTATGTTATGGAAGGAATAGTATCAAGATGTAGAAGATAAGTAACCAAAGTGTTGCAAAACACAGAAGCAGGGCTAAGGCTTCAGGAGTATCATTAGTAATGAGTGTGGAGTTTCAGTGTTGAGAAAGGAAGGGCAGGAATGGACTTGAAGATGGGTCACTCATTATACTTAGAGTATGGGGTACAAACAAGAAAGCTAACATTTAAGAATTCTTAGGACAGAGAACATCCAAAATCTTGCTCATTTTCATGTCTTTCCCAACCATCCACTAGGCACTCTGACATCATATTATCTTAACATTATTTGAATTTTGGAAATATACTTTTAAAGCCCTCATGTCATCAACACATTTTAAAAATTACATGTTACTGTTGTATCTTACTAGCATCATTCTTTTTTTTTTTAAAGGAAGATTGACCATTTCCTTCCTATTCTGCTACTTCTCTTTTCTTCTCCATGACCATCCCACTTAAAATTCTGCAGTCTCCTCTCTTAGCTTTCTGAATTAGTGAAGTTTTACAGATTAACCTACAACATACAAACACAGCTAGAAGAGGCACGTAGAAGGCATTGTAGACAATGAGAGACAACCTTACCCTTCCCCCTGCCTTGCTCCATCTCATTTCTCATACACACACACTGGGCTAAGACCATCTCTTACAATTTGGCTTGACCCTCACTGTTTTAACTCCCTGCTTATATTTTCCTAATTGCTCCCCCATTTCTTTTTGATTCCCTCAGTGCTACAAGAGTTGTTGAATCCCCACATGAAGTGAAATTCACTATGCCACAAATAAAGTGAAAGGAGAGACCTTTCAATGGCTAGCAGAATTCTTGGGATTTGTTGCTATTCGTTCAAACATAAACCTTCCCCCACTGTGAAGTTAAATGTGTGTGGCCCTCGCTCCAGGCTATATGGCTATAAAATGATCAAAGACATCATAATCAATTCCTGTTCAGAGGAAGTACACTCTATAGTACTGAATGATTTTGTAAAATTACAAGGAAGAATATGTAAGCATACAAAATGTTTTTATTTGTTTCATGCTTCAATTATTCTAGTATGATATGAACACATGTAATAAATCATTAAACCCTAGGGAAATCATAACTGGAAAATCTTTACACACTTACCAAACAGAACCACATATAATCTGCATAATTTGTGATGCTTTTAATGAAAAAGAGAACAGATAATAGTGTGAGATCTAGACACTTCTCTTTAACATTTTTCTCAGTGAATCTATAATTTTTTTTATTTCTCAGGCTATAGATCATTGGATATAACAAAGGAATTATGACAGTGTAAAATAGAGTCCATCATATCTTGATCATCTGATTGTGCAGATCCAGGACACACATACCTAAAGAGAAGGCCATACTATAAAGACACAGACAAAAGATGGGCTCCATAGGTGGAAAAGGCTTTTTTTATGCCTTGCAGAGACTTCTTTCTTCAGATTGTAAAGAGAGTAAGTGTATAAGAGACCAAAACAATCAGATTGGTAAATACCTGTATTGACCCAAAGAAAATAAAAACTATCAGAACATTAAGTGAAGGGTCAGTACAGGAAATCTTAAACAATGGCATGATGTCACAGTAAAAGTGATATATTATGTTAGAATTACAAAAGGTTAATCTGAATAAGAAACCTATATGAATTAAAGAATGAACAAAGCCACCTACGAATGATGAGACTAACAGCCAGGTGTAAAGTCTATAGATCTTTTTTTTTTTTTTTTAAGATTTTATTTATTTATTTGTCAGAGAGAGACAGAGCAAGCACAGGCAGACAGAGTGGCAGGCAGAGGCAGAGGGAGAAGCAGGGTCCCTGCCAAGCAAGGAGCCTGATATGGGACTCGATCCCAGGTCGCTGGGATCATGACCTGAGCCGAAGGCAGCTGCTTAACCAACTGAGCCACCCAGGTGTCTCTATAGATCTTAATCACTGGATAAAGTAATGGTTTTCATATGGTTACATAGCAATCACATGCCATTGTTGCCAAGAGTAAACATGATGTGCTTCCACCAGTGCAAAGGAAAAAAACTGTATCATGCACTCAGAGAGAGAGATCATCTTACTCTTGGCTAGGAAGTTGACCAGCATATCGATTTAGGCAGAAAGCTCATGAGAATTGGCCAGCATTGTGCAGCAGTTCGGGCATGCTTGCCCAGTGTTTGGAGCACGTTCTGCCTAAGTGCTTGTTGCGACCCTCGGGGACCATGGGATGGGCCCACGTGGCTCCCCTGAGGGCCCTGACCGGGGGACAGAGTTGATCAAGGGGATCAGACTGAGAAACAGGCTCCAGTTTTGTGGCCTTGTGGCAGCCTAAGGTGGCAGTGGCCTCAGGGGGTATGCAGGTTTCTCCCACTCTGAAGGTTCTGCACAGCTCCAAAGGGCACGGATTCCTACTGGGTGGTAGGTGGAGTCCTGGGGTATGGCTCAGTGGTCCCCAATCTGGAGGGCTTGAGGGCCAGGGCTCTGGGGATGGAAACTTGAAAAGCCAACTTAGATTTCGTGTTAGGGCCTAGGGACATAGCAGGCCCAATCTGCCAGTGCTGAGGCAGATTCCCAGGGGGCAAAGTGGAGGACAGAGGCAGACAGGGCTTCAAACTCTGGGTTTCTGCCCTGGGGGCAGCCAAACATGGGGTGGCCTCCAGAAGCATTCTCTGACTCTGAGGGTTTTATGCAGCTGGCACAGTTTCCTCCTGGGTAGCAGGCAGAATGCTAGGGTGTGGGTTAGGGGGTCCCCAGTCTGGAGGGCTTGAGTACCAGGCCTCTGCGGACAGAAGCCTGAAACTCCAACCAAGGGTTAGGGTTAGGGCCTAAGTGCAGGTCAGGCCTGATCTCCCAGCGCTGAAATGGGCTCACAAGGGGACTGAGTAGAGGGAGGTGTTGGTCACCCTTGCACCTGGTGCTTAGTGTGCTTTCCTGCAGCGTTCTGGCCACGACCACTCAGGACCATGGGCCAGGCCTAAGCGGCTCCCCTGAAGGCCTGTACCACCTGAAGCAAGATCGCCGGGGTTTCCGGCCAATTCTCAGGAGCTTTCTGCCCAAATCTATATTGATTTGGGCAGAATTGGCCCAGTGTTGAGAATTGACCCAGTGTTGTGCGGTGATTGGGGCTGCACGCAGACCTGGTGCTTAGAGCTCTTTCTCTCTAGGTGCATGTTGCGATCATCCGCAACCATGAGCCGGGCCGCCTGGCTCTGCTGAGGTCCCGCTCTGAGGCAAGATTTCCGGGGGCAGAATTGAGGGAGGGGCTCACCTGAGCTTCAGTCTCCAGGCTTGTGGTCCGGTGGGGATGCCAAAGGTGGGATCTCACTCTGGTCTTCATTGCATTTCCCCACTGATCAATTATATTGAAAATATTTGTGTGCCCTATTTGACATCTATATATAGGGTTTCCTGAAGTACCTGTTCAAGTATTTTCCTTTTTAAAATTCAGTTACATATTTATTATTCAGTTTTGAGAATTCTTTACATACTCTTGGTGCAAAGTTCTCATCAGGTTTATGATTTGAAAATATTTTCTTAAGGATCTTGATCTTCTTTCCTCCCATAAGATCAGTGTCTTAGTCTGATTCGACCTAATGAGCAAGAAGTAACAATTACTGTAGACTGTAGTTTGTACCTAAGAAGAAAGAGTCCAGAAGGATTTCAGTGACTCATTTCAGCATAACACAGAATCCATTAGGAGTGTTTTAGGAGACTTCAGAGTTAAATCAAGGCTTTGGGGGGATGAATCTCCAGTAATGCAAGGGAGAACAAGTGTATATGTGCACACATATACACTCATATTAAAGATTTGCATAAAATGACTTCGGGACTGAAGTCATTAACTCTAGGGCAATTATAACTGAAAAAATTATTTAAAATCAGCCAACACAGGGGTGCCAGAGTGACTCGGTCAGTTGGGTGTCTGATTCTTGCTCCCAGCTGGGGTCTTGATCTCAGGGTCATTAGATCAGGCCCTGTATTGGGCCCCACACTAGGCATGGAGCCTCCTTTAAGACAGCAACAACAACAGGGGAAGCTCGGTAGCTCAGTTGGTTAAGCTATGTTGGTTCTGCCATTGGCTCAGGTCATTATCCCAGGGTCCTGGGATGTAGGTCCACATTGGGCTCCCTGCTGTTTGGGGAGTCTGCTTCTCCCTCTGCCCATCTCCTCTACACCTGTGTGCTCTCTTGCTCTCTCTCTCTCAAGTAAATAAATAAAATCTTTAAAAATTATTTATAACAACAACAAACTAATCAACACATAGCAAATATATAATCTGCCAGGGATATATACAATCTATATAATATGGAGATATCTACTTATATCATTCATTTTGTACATATTCTATATGAATAAATATATGGATATATAGAGTTCTAGATATGTATATCATTTGTAATAATATGGTCGATATGACAATCCATGAAAAGATGCTGAAGTGGCATATTATTTAGTCAATGTTTTGGAAGTAAGAGAATATTAACAGGATGTAGAAAAAATAACAAGATTACAACAAATGACAGAAGTGAGGAGTCTTAGTGTGAGGACCTAAGTTATAACAGTAGGATGGCGTAGGTAATCAGTGGTGAGAGAGGAAGGGCAGAGGTGAACCTGAAATCTGATCACTCATTATACTTTTTGGTCTCTGTTCACTCAAATACAACCCTGACTCCAATGTGGGATAGATGTAATGTGAGTCTTTGGGGCACATAGCTGTATGGCAAATATACCATTTTCAAAGTCTATTTAGAGAAATTACCCTATTTCAATGCTTAATGCATTTATGAAGCCACATTGAAACATGCAAACATGTAAATATTTTGTTTCCTTTTAAATTATTTTTATGTCATGAACACTTGATTAAAATTCCCTCTGTGTTTTGACTACATATACATATATTTGTTTTGTAATCTCACCTTAAGTCATTTAAACATTAGGACAATTATAACTTTAAAAACTGAACCCTAATCAACACAGAGCAAGTATGAAATCTGTACAGTTTGTCATGCTAGTGAAAAGAGAACAGATATTAATGTGAATTCTGAGAATTTCTCTTCAATATTTTCCTCGATGAATCTATGACTTTCTTATTTCTCAAACTGTAGATAATTGGATTTAACAAAGGAATTATGATAGTGTAAAATAGAGAGTCCTTCACATCTTGGTCTTCTGATTGTGTAGATACAGGGCACACATACATGAAGATAAGAGCAACATAGTATAAGGAGACAGATAAGAGACGGGCTCCGCCAGTGAAGAAGGCTTTCTTTATGCCTTGTAGAGACTTCTTTTTTAAGATTATAAAGAGAACTAGTGTGTAGGAGACAAGAACTATCAGAGTGGTGAACATCTGTATTGACCCAGCAAAAAGAAATACTATCAGATAATTGATAGAAGGGTCGGTGCAAGAAATCTTAAGCAATGGTATAATGTCACAATAAAAGTGATGTACTATGGGAATTGCCTAAGGTTAATCTGAATAAAAAAGAACTATGAATCATGGCATGAAGAAGGCTACCTAAAAGTGACAACACTAACAAGTGGATGCACAGTGCATTGGTCATAATCACTGGATAATGTAATGGTTTATATACGGCCACAAAGCAATCATATGCCATTGTTGCCAGCAGAAAGCATTCCACTGTTATACTCACTCCAAAGGAAAAAAATTGTATCATGCATTCTGAAAGAGATATCATTTTGGTCTTGGCAAAAAAGCTGACCAGCGTCTTGGGGGATACTGTGGATGATATCTAAGCATCCACAAGTGCTAAACTCCCGAGGAATAAGTACATGGGAATGTGAAGCTGAGGGTCATCCCATCTGAGAGCAATTAGACCAAGGTTCCCCACAATGGTGAGAAAACAGATAACCAAGAACACCAGGAACAGGGAGATTTGCCACTGTGGTTCATATGTGAGTCCTGTGAGAATCAAATCTGTCAACAATGTTGTATTTCCAAGTCCTTTTCCATGTTCCTTTTCCAAATCCTCACTGAGTGTTGCCTGAAATGAAATTTAGTAAATGGGAAAATGTCACTCAATTTATAACATGAAAATATGGAGAGGAGATATGAAATAGATTATGCACATCAGATTATCATCTCAATTTTGTGTATTGCCTCTCTGTTGATTGGAATCTATTTTGAGGGCTTCAAAATAGTGTGATTATTTCCATTTTTTAAATGTGCAGCTATGAAAAAAATTAGAAAAATGAAAGATATTGTAGTAAGTCCTAAATGTATGGGATAAGATTGGTGTGATTTGGAAATTGTATGTTTGGGACATGGATATAGGGTGAAGGGAAAAAGGAGCTTGAAGGGTTTCAGTAACAAAATGAGCTAAACGGCATCTGAAGGATCATGAATATTATTCATCAGGGAATAAGTATGCACTGAAACTTAAGAGAAGGGAGTATTACTGGTAGATTCTTTTTTAGATGAATATACAAAGATGTAGAAAATAGGCTGTAAAGAGTTTGAAATTAAGGTCAGGAATACCAGTTAAAAAGTTATTACTATAGGTTCTCAAACCAGAACCTATAGTAAAACTTCAAATCTACATTTTGCATAAAAGTTTCCCCAAAATGTGTAATACAGGGAACATTTTATACAAAATATGTATTTGAGGTTTTATGGTAGACACTGATTTAGTGAAGCAATTATTAAGGCTAATAATCTGTATTCTACTTGAACTCTAAGTGACCCAAATATATGTGACATGGCTGATTCATGTTTGAAATGACATTGAGATTGATGGGAAGATGAAGGGACAGATGGAAGAGTTCAGAAGGTAGATGCAGTGCCACTTCACTGAAAAAGGTACAGAAGTTAGTCCCTTCTACCCAGGTACCAGACAAGATCACAACCTCCTGAATGTCTGGTTACAAGACTGCCAGTCATGGTCCCCACTGTGGACCCAGCAGCAGCTACGTAACTGGCTACAAATCAGTACTACTGTAGTTATGTGGTAATCCTATTGACATGGGGAACCAGCAAGGAAAAGAAATTTTTACCTGTTAAAATAGTCAGTAAAGACCGGAAGAGGTATTTGCTCCCTCAAATCAACAGACACCAATGCAAGGCTCTACAGGTCATAAAGAACCATACAAACAGAACACTGCTAAGGGAAACTAATTAAGCCAGTAATTGATCAAAGAAATAGAGATCTATAGTTTGTCTGACAAGGAATTCAAAATAATTATATAAAAGAAACTCAAAGAAATACAACAGACCAGGTAACTAAATGAAATGAGGAAACAATGCACAAATAAAATAAGAAGTTAAATAGAAAAATAGAAACCATAGGGGCACCTGGGTGACTCATTCAATTGTGTCTGACTTTGCCTCAGGTAATGATCTCAGGGTCCTAGAATGAAGTCACGCATCATGCTCCCCACTCAGCAGGGAATCTGCTTGTTCCTCTCCCTCTGCTCCCTTCCACACTTGTGTTCTCTCTCTCTCTCAAATGAATTAATAAAATATTTTTAAAAAATAGAAACCATAAAAAATAACCAAACAAATCCTGGAGCTGAAGAATACAATGACAGTAGTAAAAAATTCAATAAAGAGTTTTAACAAGAAATTTAATCATTCAGAAAAAATAATCAAAACAATCAAAGAGGGATTGTATGAAATAAGCCAGTTAAAGGAACAAAAACTAAAAAAAGAATGAAAAAGAGTGGAAAAGTCTATGTTAATTATAGTATATCACAAATTAAATGAAAATTTATTTCATTGGAGTTCCAGAAGGTGAAGAGAAAGAAAGGCGCAAAAAGCTTATTTAAAGAAATAATAGCTGAAAACCTCCCAAATCTTGGGAGATATGGATACCCAGGCACAAGAAACTCAAAGGCCTCTAAGCAAGATCTACCCAAAGAAGACTAGTCTGAGACACATTATAAACACAGTGTCAAAGTAATAGAAATAAGAGAATTTTGAAAGTAGTAAAAGCAAAATGACTTGTGACCTACCAAGGAGCCCCATAAGGTTATAAGCAAAGTTCTCTGCAGAAACCTTGTACAGCAGGAGGAGGTATAGTGATATAGTCAAAACACTGAAAGGAAAAAAAAAAAAAAAAACCTCTACCAACTAAGAACACCATAACTGGTAAAATTACCCTTCAGAACTGAAGGAGAAATAAAGACATTCTCAAACAAACAAAATCTAAGGGATTTCATCACCACTCGACATGCCTTACAAGAAATGTTAAACGGAGTTGTTCAGGAGGAAATGAAAGGACACCAAGAAACAACATGAAAACATATAGAAGTATAAACTCATCTTTAAGGGAAATGTGTAGCCAAATTTTGAATTCTCCAATGCTGTAATGATGATGCATAAATCATTTTTTATTTCAAGTATAAAAGTGATAAAATAATATTAAAAATATCTACAGTCACAATAATTTAATGGATACACTACAGAAAAAGATGCAAAGTGTTAACATTGCAACAGCATAAAAATGTGGGAACAAAAGAAACAAAAGTGCACTCTCATATGCATTTGAAGGTAAGTTTTATCATTTAAAATAGACTGTTAGATCTATAACATGTTTTACTTAATCCTCATGGTAACAACAACAACAACAACAACAACAAAAACCTATAATAGATACTTAGAAGATAAAAAAGGATCAAAGCATACCCTTACAAAAAAATAAATCACATGGGAAGACAAGAGAGGAAGAAAAGAATAAAGACACTAAAAAAAAAATCAGAAAACAATTTACAAAATGGCAATAGTAAGCCCTTAGTTATCAATAATTACTTTAAATGTAAATGGACTAAATTCTATAATCTAAAGACAGAGTGGCTGAGTGAATAAAAACAAAACAAAAAATAAGATCCAACAATTTGCTACCTGTAAGAAATTCACTTTAGCTTTAAAAACACACACAGAATCATGCAAACAATAACCGAAAGGGCTACTGTGATAACAGATAGGATAGAATTTCAGAATAAGATAGAATTTCACTTAAAATCAGTCATAGAAGGAGAGGGAGAGGGGTGAGGGGATAGGTGAGCCTGGTGGTGGGTATTAAAGAGGACATGTATTGCATGGAGCACTGGGTGTGGTGCATAAACAATGAATCTTGGAACACTGAAAAAATAAAATTAAATTAAAAAATTAGAATAAAAATATAAAATCAGTCACAAGATAAAGTCACTATATAGTGATAATGGGTTCAATTCATCAGGAGGATACAATTGTAAATATATATGCACCTATCATTAGAGCACATGAATATGTAAAACAAATATTAACAGAAATGAAGGGAGAAATAACCCTTATGAAATAGAAGAGAACTTTAATACCTCACATTGGATAGATCATCCAGACCAATAATCAATAAGTAAACAGCATACCTGAATAACGCAACAGACACAATGAATGTAAGAGCTATATACAGGACATTCCATTTAGTAGCACCAGATTATACCTGCTTCTCAAGTGCACATGGAACATCCTGCAGATCATAGGCTGGGCAAGAATCCCTGGCAATTTTAAGGATATTGGAATCATTTTAAAAAGAATATAGAATCATATGAGTATCTTTTCCAACCACAACAGTAAGAAACAAGAATTAGTAATATTAATAAAACTAAAAAATTCAAAAATATGTGGAAACCAAAAACACACTATCGAACAATCAATGGATCAAAAAAGAAATCAAAATAAAAAATCAAAAGCATCTTTAAAGAACAAAACTACAACATGCCAAAAATTACAGGATAATGCAAAAATAATTCTAAGAGGGAAGTTTATAGTAATAAAAGTATACATTTAAAAAAATCTACCCAACATTAAATTTCAAAGAATTAGAAAAAGAAAAAAATTAACCCTAAAGTTAGGAAAAGGAAGGAAATGGTAAAGATTAGAGCAGAAATAAATAAAAGACACTAAATGGCAATAGAAAAGATCAATAAGACTGAGTTTGTTTTCTGAAAGATGAACGAGATCAAAAAACCTTTAGCTCTATTAAGAAAAAGAGAAAGGACTTAAATAAAGTTCTAAATGAAAGAGGAGACATTATGGCTGACACTACAAATATACAAAGATTCATAAGAAACTATGAGGAACAATTATAAGGAAGCAAATTGAATAACATAAACCGATGGATAAATTTCTAGAAACATACAATCTACCAAGCCTGAACCATTAAGAAACAAAAAATGTAGACAAACCAATAACAAGTAAGAAGATTGAATTAGTAATCAAAAATCTCCCAATAAAGAAAAGCTCAAGAATAGGTGGTTTCACTAGGGAAGTCTACCAAACATTTAATGAATTAATGTCAGTTCTCAAACACTTCCAAAAAGGAAAAGAATATGTTCAAACTCGTATTTTAAAGAATTACCTTGATATCAAAATCAGATAATAATACTAGAAGAAAAGAAAACTACAAGATAATTTCCCTAATGAATGTATATGTAAAAATATACAACAAAATTCTAGCAAACTTAACAAGATCCATTAAAAGGATCATATATCATGATCAAGTAGGATTTATCCCTTGTATACAAGGATGGCTCAACATACATAAATCAATAAATGTGATATATGAAAGATAAAGATCATATGATTATTCAATAGATGCAGAAAAAGCATTTGACAAAATTCAACATCCTTTCATGATAACAGCTCTCAACACATTGAATACAGAAGTAGCATATCTCAGCATAATAAAAGCCATATACAACAATCTCACAGCTAACATTCTATGCAACAGTGAAGAGCTGAAATTTACCTTCAAAAATCGGGAAAAACACAAAGTTGCCATTCCAACCATTTCTATTCAACATAGTACTAGAAATTAGAAATCCTTGCATAGTAATTAGATTAAAAGAAAAAAAATGAATAAATAGGAAAGGAGGAAGTAAAATTGTCCTTGTTTGCAGATAGCATAATCTTATATGTAGAAACTCTTAAGAGCTCCACCAAAACAGTTAGAA
Organism: Enhydra lutris kenyoni; assembly: GCF_002288905.1. Lineage (NCBI taxonomy): Eukaryota > Metazoa > Chordata > Mammalia > Carnivora > Mustelidae > Enhydra > Enhydra lutris. Next base: position 68,158,258 of record NW_019154086.1, on the reverse strand, counting down.
GTAATCAACAAATTAAAGTTGCAGGATAACAAAAATCAACATACAAATATCAGTTGTGTTTCTATTCACCAACAACAAAATGGCTGATAGAGAAAGAAAATAATACTATTTACAATGTCATTGAAAACTAATAAAATACTTAGGAATAAATTGAACAAAGGAGGTGAAAAATTTGTACACTGAAAAACTGTAAGACATTGATGAGAGAAACTGGAAAATATGCAGATAGATGGAATAATAGCTTGTGCTCATGGATTGGAAGAATTAATATTATTAATATGTCCATGCTACCAAGAGTCATCTAGAGATGCAATGCTTATAAAAATTCCACTGGCATTTTTCATAAAAATAAAAAGGAACCCTAAAATTTGTATGCAACCACAAAAGAATCCAAAAGTAAAAGTAATCTTGTGAAAGAACAAAATTGGAAGGATCAGACTTTCTGATTTCAAACTAAAAATCTATAATAATCTAAACAGTATGGAACTGGCATAAAAATGGTTACATAAATCAATGAAACAGAATTGAAAGCTCAGATATAAATCACACATAAGCAGTCAATTAATATTTGAAAAAGGAGCCAAGATCTTTTCAGTAAACAATGCTAGGAAAATTGGACATTCCCATGCAAAAGAGTAAAATTTAATCATTACCTTACACAACTCACAAAAATTGAGTCCAAATGAATTAAAGACATAAATTTAAGACCCTAAACCATAAGACTCCTAAAAAAAAAAAAAAAAAAAAAAAAAGGAAAAAGATTCTTGATCGTGGTCTTGGCCAATGGTATTTTGAACGTAATGCCAAAAAGCACAAGCAACAAAAACAGAAATAAACATTACTTCCAACTAAACAGCTTCTGCATAGCAAAAGAAATGATCAGCAAAATGAAAAGGGAAACTATGAAAAAGAAGCTAGTAATAATAATCTGATTGAAAATGGACAAAGGTCCTGAATAGACTTTTTCCAAAGAAAATATACAGATGGCCAACAAGTCAATGAAAAAGATGTTCATGGTTGCCTGGGTAGCTCAGTGGGTTAAGCCTCTGCCTTCAGCTCAGGTCATGACCTTGGGGTCCTGGGATTGAGCCCTAACTGGGCTCTCTGCTCAGCAGGGAACCTGCTTCTCCCTCTCTCTCTTCCTGTCTCTCCATCTACTTGTGATCTCTCTCTCAGTCAAATAAGTAAATAAAATCTTTTTTAAAAAAAAGAAAAAGAAAAAGATGCTCATCATCAGGAAAAAGCAAATCAAAACCACAATTAGATATCTCACAACTATCAGAATGATTATTTTCTGGGGACAAGAAAGAAGTTTTGGTGAGGATAAGGAGAAAAGGAAATTTAATGCACTATTTGTAAGAATGTAAACTGGTACAGCCACTATGGAAAACAGTATAAAAGTTTCTCAAAAAATTAAAAGTAGAACTACCACCTGATCCAGCAGTCCCATATCTGGGTATATATCCAAAGAAAATGAACTGACTATCCTGAAAATATATCTTCATCCCCATGTTTATTGCAACATTACTCATAATAGCCATGATATGAAAACAACCTAAGTGTTCATCAACAGATGAAATGTGGTATATGTGGGTATGTATATGTACACATACACCTTTACATGTACAGACACATGCATACATACATATGATAGAATATTACTCAGCCATAAAAAAGAAGAGAGTCCTGCTATTTTTGACAACATAGATAGACCTTAAGGACATTATGCCAAGTGAAATAGGTCAGACAGAGAGAGACAGATCCTGTATGATCTCACTAATATGCAGAATCTTTAAAAAATTTCACAGTGGTTCCTTCTTCTCTACATCCTCACACTTTTATTTGTCTTTTTGATCTTTATGAACTCTTAAGAATGAAATGAAGAGTGAACACATACAGTACAGATGTTCAATAAGCATCATGTTAATACTTTAAAAAGTTGCTGATTTTAGGAGTCATATATTTTTCTGCTAATAAAAGACAAGTGTTCTAAATTTGCTGTTCCATTCTCTAATGATAAGACCCTATTCAACAAATATTTTAGAAGTGATTAACATCTTTATTTTGTCCATTGATATAAATGTGATATTTAAGCAGAAAGAAATTGTTTTTCAAAAGGAAATCAAACACTACAGATAGAATTTTGAAGACATATTTGGGATGTGTCCACATATCTTGATACGATTTTGTAGGTAAAAACTATATGAGCAGCATGGTAATTTTTTTCATGTCTGCATATATTATTTTAAAATCTTGGAAACAGAATTTTATCACCTATATGAAAATATTCCAAAGAAGCTCAGTGAGGTTTGATTTATCTTAAACATAAAGAAAAATTGAGCACATTCTCATTAGTTTGCAAGAGCAGATGATTACAAGGGAATATGGTTACTTACTAGGTAAATATTGGGAAAATCCTTTTAAAAATTAGCAGTTAGCTTTCAAAACAGAAAGCCATCATTTCGTAAATGTATTCAAGGATGCACTCTTTACAACAAATGTGTATTTGTGAGGAAATGAGGATCAAATACAAAACATGGGGTGGCGGGGGAACAGTAATGTAGGAATAGAAAATGTTATCACAGAAGCCTGAAGAGAGAGTTTGAGTGTGGTCAACAGTTCCATATAATATAGTTAGTTAATTAAGATAATAATAATTGACAAATGTGCTTTGGATTGGATGACCAGGAAATGAGTTTGATCTTGATGAGAGATCAGTGTCATCAAAATAGAGGGGGAAGATGTAGAACCAGTTACCACCTGAACCTCCTAATTCCTCTTCTCAGCCTAGCATGCACCTAGACTCTGGTTGCTTGCCCTGTCTCATTCTGCATTCCTTAAATATGCCTATACATTGAAACTCCCATGATTTTACCTTTAATTATGCTCTCCTTTCAGCCTATAAATCCTTACCACACATTTTCTGCTTATTGAAATCTAATTTATCTCTCAAGAAACATAGGAAATGTCATTTCTTTGTAACGTTTTCTCTTAGTCCAAGTTATTTCCTCTTTTGTATTCCCATATACCTTGCTTATAGTTCTTTGTTTTTTTTTAATATTTAACTCAGTCTCAGCTACTCTATATACGTTTGTGTAAGTGATTTTACTCTCTAAATTAGCAGCTCCATGAGGGCAGGATTATTTCTTACTTATCTATGATGTTTCCCTTCCAATTCTACCCCTACTGTGGGTTTCTCTCTAATCAATGCTGACTCAGTGACTTGTTTATTGTAATTATCACTCAATAAATGTTGAATTTAATTTAAATTCTATAAACATTTTAATAAACATTCTTTGAAGGCCGCTATTATCTGTTATATATACTAAGATATGCATAGTGTGAAAAGTCAGAAAGAAAATTAATCCACCTAAGAATAAACAAGATTTTCATATGAAGAAGAGCTGGCCAAATATACAAGGGAAGCACAGGTAAGAACTCTTTGTGTTACAAAGACAGTAAGCATTTTGCAGATCAGTAAGTTGAAGATGTCTTCCTGGAGGGAATCAGACCTCCTATAAAGACAAAATAAGACTTGGGTAGAGGAATAAGTCAAAGAGGGCATTTTAGATAAGAAGTAGATTCTGAGTAAATATTCTAAGTTATGATGTAGCTCTAGTGCATCAATGAATTTAGAAGTGATTGGTATGTTTCTGGAGATAGATTCTCAAAGGTGAATGGTAGAAAATAAAGTCATAGTTATTATAAACCCAGTGTATGAAGTCCTTGAAATACTGAGATAAGGGACAAAAATTTGGTTTGAGACTAATGAAGAGCTAAAAACATTTCCAGTCCATAAGAGCATGTGTACAATAGAAAAAGATGTTTATAGAAAACCAATTAAAAAGTTCTCTTACACTGTAAGAGGGAAATGAAACAATACAATATCAGAGTTGTTTCAGAGGATGAATCTATAGGATTCGGTCAGATTAATCAAAGGGAATGAAGAAGACTGCAACACTGGTAGATATCACATTTTTGCCTCTTTTCCATAAATCCTAATCTCTCTCCTAATCTTGGTTTAACTCCCACTTCTTCCATTATTAATCAACATGAATTTTTTTCTCCTCACTATTGTTTTCAAATAAAGAACACTTGAGAGAGAGAGGAAGAAATTGTGCAAAAAAATCTAAAATATACTTAAGCCGACTTTAGTAAAAGCCTTTTGATCTAACTTCAGAATTCCAAAGGATATCCATCTTTAATTGACGCCTTTTGGTTTACCTCTGTTTTGGGAACCGTATCTCGCAGGCTAAGAGTCTTTACCGAAATACCCAGATGCTAGTGCCAAGGAATCCCTCTAGAATCAATGGAGAACTTTAACTTTACCCTAAGGCTAACATAATTATTGTCACTGACCTACTGGTAGAGTGTGCTAGATCATAATTTATTCCCAAATGTTTTAAAGACCAAGATATTTATTCTTAATTTCTGTAATAACAAATATCACATGGCCAGTCAGCTACTATAAAATGTTTGTCAGTGAACTCAAAATATGAAAATTGATTTCTAATTTATTTAGAATATTAAAATGCAGAAATACACATTCCACTAAAAAACATCAGCATTTTAATTGGTAATACATTTTATCTATTTAATAACTAAATTTTTGGTTTGTCTCTAAATTGAAGATACTATGGAAAGCCATAATGAGACACAGTACAGTGGATCATTCTGACCTATTCTGAGTTCAAAAGTACCATTGTGTTATCAATAAATATACAGGTGAGGGTATAAATGATTCTGTAATATAATCCTGAGAGATAGAATAAAATTGATTTTTATTTCAGTTGAGTAATTTACATTTTAAATTAAGGGAGAGAAAATGAACTTTCATTCATTATTATTCTAATTCAGTATCTTCTATATAAAATAGTGATTACAGAAAACTAACCTAGATTCCACACATTTTTTCAGTTGATTCACCATTAGGTGTTACTAAAACAATGATAAAAAGCTGTCTTTGAATACTTTTACTGTTTTTCCAAAACATTATAATTCTGAAAGATTTTTTACAGTGTTAGAGACCTAAAATATCAAAGACAAACTTATTTTATTCATTTGATAACAATCCTCTAGTGATAAAACTCCAGAAAACCTTACCATACTATGTGAGTAAATTAAAAAAATAGTATATTAAATTCAATGTAGAGAAGGATAAGAAATAGAAAAAAGACTAACCAAACTGTGGTTTTGGAACAATATAATAAGAACTTACAGGCTTTTCTCCAAAATTGTCTAATTGAAAAATGGTGAGGCCAAAGACTTTTAGCAATTTTTGGAAGAAAAGAAAAGTCATTTTAGCATTCTTTAAAACCAAAGTTTCTTTTTATATTGTGTTTGCTAACCTATACTAAATATAAATTTAGTGATCATTGAATTTTAATAAATCTGTAGTGGATTAGGAGTAAATAATGAGTTTATAAACACAAATAATCATATAATAAATGTAGAATCTTCATGGGATTCACAAAAACAAGAACATTGGTTTCTACAGAAGTATAAGAGAATACAAGATAGGTATTTATCATGAGGAAGATAAACATTCTGAATGGAGACTTGGTAGCCAAATCTCATAATATTAGATATGAATGTAAGACACTTAAAACTAGAAAGTATTAGGATAAATTAATAATTAAGAATAATAATTTATTGGTGGAGTGTGTCATAACCTCTATAGGAGTAGGATCTAGAATGTATTGAAATAAATACAAAAACAGTATCAAAATTAACTTACTAAGAAAATTTTTAAATGTTCTATATTTTTACCCCATTTTAAAGACTGAATAGGTATTAAAATATCCCTTAGTAAGCTTCTCCCTGAAGGAATACTAAGCTAGAGAAATCATTTTTAAAACCCACTGTGATTCCATGAAATTTTAAAAATAATACACTTAGACATTTAAAATGTCTAAAGTAACTTATTTCCAAACATTACATCAACCCAATAGGATAGTAGTTAAAATGTGTCTATTATTTTATTTTCTTGGAGAAAAAGACACCATAAGAAAATGTCTTCTAATTTTGGAAATGACAAATTATATATACTGACCAGGAATTCATACATCAACATTGGATAATTTATGCAGAAAATACCTTTCTGCTCTGGAAATTCACACAGTCATTTTTAGATGATCACTGTGTATACAATCTCTGATACTTTTCTTTTTGTATTCTTGACCTACTGTGCGTTTGCTAGTTTGTTAAAACAGCATAGGATGATTTAAAAACAGCTTCTTTCTTTTTGTACATGCAAAAATTAGAGGGGAGAATAAACACGCTCTAATTTAGAATTTCATTTCTCTATAATTTCTATCTCAGCTGAGAAACCAGGAATGGCTAAGGAAAATCAATCCTTGACAACAGAGTTTATCCTCATAGGATTTACAGATCAGCCAGTGCTGAAGATTCTTCTGTTTTTGGTGTTTGTTGCCATTTATTTGATCACTATGGTGGGGAATCTTGGCCTGGTGGTATTGATTTTTATGGAGCGTCGTCTTCACACACCAATGTACATCTTCTTGGGCAACCTGGCTCTGATGGATTCCTGTTGTTCCTGTGCCATTACCCCCAAAATGTTGGAGGACTTCTTTTCGAAGGACAGAATGATTTCCCTTTATGAATGCATGGCACAGTTTTATTTTCTCTCCTTTGCTGAAACTTCAGATTGCTTTCTCCTGGCAGCAATGGCCTATGATCGCTATGTGGCCATATGCAACCCACTGCAGTACCACACCATGATGTCAAAGAAACTCTGCATTCAGATGGCTATAGGGATCTTCATAGCTAGTAATCTGCATTCCATGATCCATGGAGAGCTTTTATTAAGGTTAACTTTCTGCAGGTCTAATCAAATTGATCACTTTTTTTGTGATATTCTTCCACTCTATAGACTCTCCTGTACTGACCCTTATATCAATGAACTAATGATCTATATTTTTTCAATGCTGATTCAAATCTTCACCATTGTCATTGTCTTTGTCTCTTATATCTGCATCATTTTCACCATTTTCAAAATGAAGTCCAAAGAAGGGAGAGGTAAAGCTTTTTCTACCTGTGCATCCCACTTTCTATCTGTTTCAATATTTTGCATTTGTCTTCTCATGTATATTTGACCATTTGAAGAAGAGGATAAAGATATACCAGTGGCAGTTTTTTATACAATAGTAATTCCTTTATTAAACCCTTTTATTTATAGTCTAAGAAACAAGGAGGTTCTAAGTGTTCTTAAAAAACTTATGAAGAATATTGTTAAAAAAACTTCATCTTCTATGGAAAATTGATTTTAATTTATAAAAATGTTTTATAGAGAAGGGACAAATAAAAAAACAAAAAACTGTTTTTATATAAAATATTAATCTCTAAATCATTAGACTGTTTTGCTCAAAGATATATGGATATAATTTCAAAATTGTTTGGCAAATCTTACTGCAAATTCCACAATTACCAGAGCAAATCAGGAGAACACTCAATGGTAACTTTCATTACCAACTCTTATTACCATCACTGAATTGTGTCAGGCTGTTATTCCAAACCTTAATAAACCAACATAGAATCAAATTTAAATGTCTAAATGTGTAGAAAAGTCACCCTGATTTATCTTGTCTAATTAATGGAAGATATTATATCTGATCCCATTATAATGTTTGAAACATTTAAAATTTCCTGGCAGGGAAATAAAATGATAATTTTCATTTCAAAAACTGACATGGGAGACACATATCAGTTAGTCTGGGGGGAGAGAGGTTAAAATAATGAAGTCTGATCTAGATAAGACTCCAAGAATGAGGAAAAATGGAATGAGAAGGAACACTCACATTAGTCACACACACATTTTGTAGAATAATTAACAATGAATTATAACAAATTGGCTATAGTAGATTAAGATCTACTTTAACCCATAGTATGACTAAGGTTCTTTTTTTTTTAAAGGGGTCAATCATATAATGTATTACAGAATATAGAACAGCAGCATATACTCAATAAGCATTTAAAAACATTTTAATGAAGGTACTGCTGCGTTTTTTAATATGTTTGAGTAAGAGTAAAATGTATTACTATTTTATGTGTTTATTGGTCATTTTTACTTCTACAAATTATCTGATCATTTTTTCTTTAAGTCTCAATTTTCCTCATTTATTTGTACCACTCATTACAGACAAAAGATATTAAAATGTAACTATTTGTGGCTAATAATTTCTCTGTGTGTTAATATTATTTTAATATATGTGGTATTTATAAATGATAAATATAATCTTATATACTCATGTTTATTAATTTTGATCTTATGTGATCCCTTACATGCTTTGTTTAGAATTTTTCTTAATCTGACATCTACTATTAACCAATATTGTTTTTCTTCTAGCTCTTACCCTTTTTCCTCTTCCTCCTCATCGTTCATTTTTTTAATAGTTAAATTTTTTGCTTTAAAATAAGAACATCATAAATCAATCAGTAAAGAAAATTATTTAATGAATAGTCCTAGGTTAATTGATTAACCATTTATCTCTTCCATTGTGTTAACTGTATAAGTTCCATCTCATTCAGAGATATTATACAAACATAATATTTTTTTCTTTTTTCATACCTTAAATTTTTATACATAGCACTTTTACTCAACTGGGATTCACTTCATAATGTTGTGAAGTGAGAATTAAAGTTTTATTTTTTTATGGCTAACCAGTACTTCTAAAAGTATTTATTAACTAACTCTTCCTCACTCACTGATTTTTTTATGCCTCCTTTTTTGTTCCTATATTCACATGCACATATATACACTAAGTCTATTTCTAGTCTACCTAGTTTGCACAACAAAAACAAGAGAGCTCTGGCCCCTATATTTGTATTGCAGAAAGGAAGACAGGCTTTTTTTTAAGAGTAATTAAACTAAATTGCAATAAGTAGGAGGATTGGGACTCTTCTGCCTCTACCCATAGTTGAAAGGATAGGATTGAAAAAGACTCAGCCGTGAGATTCTTTATTCTAGTATTTTTATTATTTTTTATATGATTTCATCTATTTTTATGGATTTTTAAAAAGATTTATGTATGTATGTATGTATATATTTATTTATTTGACAGAGAGAGAGAGAGCACAGTGCGGGGGAGCAGCAGAGGGAGAGGGAAATCAGCTCCCCGCTGAGCAGGGAGCCTGATGCAGGGCTCCATCCCAGAACCCAGAGATCATGAGCCGAAGGCAGATGATTAATCCACTGGCCCACCCAGGTACCCCTATTTTTATGGCTTTAATTTCATTAATATGAAGGTGACCCAAAATGCATATTCCCAGCCCGACATCTTCCCTAATCTCCAAACTTAGTTATTCAATTGCCAAGCAGGACATAGTAATTTGAATATTTCAAAGACATCTCAAATTTAACATGATCAAAAAGCCACTCTAATTTGCCTATAAACCTGGATATCCCTGGTCTTCTCTATCTTGATGGAGCATCCTCCAACTAGTTGGGCAAAGAAGAAATTAGCAGAAATCTTGCATCTCTCTCTGCTTTCACATTTAACATCTCACACAATCTATCAGTTCTGTCTCAGAAATATAACTGACATGTGTCCACATCCTTCCATTTATAGTAATTCTCACACACTATGCTTCTATCATCTCTCACTGAATAATATTAGTGGCTTCAGCTCTCACTGCTGTTAGTCCTTTTATTTCATTTTAATTTTCATTCAGGAACCAATTTAAAAAATAGTATCACAAAATGCATTCCAAAGACTACAGTCTTCTGCCCACATGACCTTGTGATTTTCTTTATTTTCTGTAGCAACTGGTTTGAGATATTAAAACAAAACAAAACCCAGACTCTCAGATGGAGATGTGCATGTAGAAGTTTGTTGGAGAATGCTCTCAGGCTCCATAATTATTGATGGATTGAAGGAAGTAACATTGGACAGAAGGTTGAGTTGACTATAGTCACAACAAAGACCTTAGCCAATCTGGTGAAGAAGTGGGGATTTGGGTTCTCCCATCAAGGTTTCCACGCCTAAGGCAGGGACCTGGAATTTACACTTTCCATGGAACAGTCATTAACAGTATTTAGCAGCAATACATCTTGGCTTGCCCCAATATACCAAGCTAATTATCTAAGAACCAACATGGCCTTTGAGGTCGACAAGTGAGATGAGGACAAGAGGTCGGTGCAATGGTGGAGGATGATGCCGAGGTCTGGGTTACCTATTTGGGCAACCTGTTGTATTCTCAGGCTCTGTTCATGCCAGATGCTTGAATGTGCCTTTTTCATCTTCTAGTGAATTACTCCTAGGCCCACTCAATCTTATACTTATTTGTCTGACAAAGTCCTGCTCATGAAGGCAATTCTGGCCTCTTGGTCATGTGATATCCCAAGATTAGAATCTCTTTCTCTAGCAAGGTTCACAGCACAACAGGAAGTTATTTTTTGAATATTTTATAATTCTCTCCTAAAGAGAATAAAGTCTTGTTCTGAAACCAAAAGGGTGTATGTTATGGTTCTCCTATCACAGTTTTCCATAAACTCTAATATTGGATATTCTATATCCAGTTTATTTCCATAAACTCCAACTCAGATATTTCTAATACTATTGGTCTGCTCAGTCAGTGTGAACCTGCTGAAGAAAGCTTTCTTGTTCTGAGACCCACTCAAAGCTTGCATTCTTCTCTCATTTGAGCAGATCTATCTGTGTATTGTAACTTTTCAACTTTGTAAGACATTAAGAGATGTTTGGAAACAAATACAAGCAAGTGTTTGAATTGCTGTATCACAGTGCTAAGCTATAATTTAAATAATCCATAAATCACATTTTTCTGAATAAGATTATTAATTAATAATAGGTTAGTGGGGAGTAAAAAATGTTTAAATCTATGAATACATAAAACTAAACATTTTAATACCATTTCTTTAGTCTAATTCTTTTTGAATTCCTCTTCTCATGTTTTATAGTACATAGTAATTTAGTATATGGGTACATCTATCTAATTTGTAGGTAAGAATATATATATTTAGAACACACTACCAGTGATCTTATTAATATGAATATACACCAAATGGTTTGAAATATTTTCTCTAGTGAAGCCATCATCAGATGAAAGATAGGTGAAAACACAAGAAAAGATGAGATAATATGGGGAAAACTCTAAAATGAAAGAAGAGGGAGGTCAAGGATACAATCAAAAAGAAGCATCATTCAGGGCAAAGAGGGAAACATGACCAAGCATAAACACTGAGATGGAACAATCAAGAGGACAAAAGCAGAGAGGGTTACCAAAAGAAGACATAGAAGACTTCATAGTACCAAACACTATATTTGGTTAGGAATATAATTAAATATTCTTCAGGGTTGACATTTAAAGTTGGTTGTGACCTCGGAGAGAGAAGGTTTTAGTGAATTGGCAGGGCAGAGAAAATAAATGGGAAGGATTCAAATAAGACAATTTCCAATCTATTTTCCTATTCTTTTTATATTACCTATTGTGTCTCCTTGTTATCATGTACGAATAAACTTCAGCAACTCTAGTTTACTGTCCTTTTTTAAAAAATTAGATCTGACTCCTCTTAAAGTCCAGGCTTCTATACATGGTTCCCTCAGTCTACTGCTTTTCCTCATGTTCTTCCCCAATTCTTATCCTGCTTATCCTGTAAAGTTATCTGAAATTATACTTCCACTGGGAAGCCTTCCTTTCTTCTTCCGGGTCACCATTCATTTCCCTCACTATATTTTTACATAACATGTTTACACTTCTTTTATATTACAGCCTAAATTGCACACTGGTTAGCAATGTAAGTGCCTTTCTTTCTGCCCACTAGATGCAGAGCTTCTTGTCAGGAGTCATATATAAAAACTAAGAACTTATCTCCACCATTTTCACATCCTGTGCACATACTTCTCATAGTCTTTTCCAATACCCTTCACGTTGAAAGTACTTGATAAAAGTTACACAGAATGGAAATGTTAGCAGTTAGTGCAGCAAGATCTAGCTCAGTTTGTTGTCAGTTTCTCAAAAAGATGCATGACATGATTGGTGACTTAATATGTAGTCAAGACTTTTACAGTCAAGACACATATGAGTCACACTTGATACAGTGGTGAAAGCATTATAAAAGCAGTTAAGTATCACGTAAATCAAGAAAAGAAAATATCAATTCTGTTTAAGGACCTAGGAAAGTCCTCATGAAGGAGATCTGATTTGAGCTCAAGGATGAGTAGTTTTGAGATGGAAGGAAAGAAAGAAGGAGATTTAGATGAGGGAAACATAATAAGTGAATTAGCTGAAGCACGGAAGAGCAGTGAAAGGATGCAACATGACCAAGTGCCCTGACCTAAGAGGAAGAAAGGAAGGGGTTAGATAAGACGGCTGACTGTGGAGCATCTGGAATACCAAAATAAGAAAAAATGAATTCGGTTTAAAAACTAATAAGAGACCATTGCAAATTCCTGAGCAGTAGATTATCAATTTTAATTCATTCAACAAATATGTGTTAAGCACTACAAAGTACCACTATTGAAGACATTAGAAATGAAGGAATGATAATTGTCTTTCTCTGACTTATCTCACTTAGCATAATACCCTCTAGTTCCAACCACATCATTGCAAATGGCAAGATTTCAGGGTTTTTATGGCTGCATAGTATTCCATATGATCTCTCTGATATGAGGAATTGGAGAGACAGATAGGGGGTTGTGGGGGGAGGGGAGGGGAAAAAATGGAAAAAAATGGGGCGGGGAAGGGGAGAAAACCTTAAGGGACTTTTAAACCTCAGGAAACAAACGGAGGGTGGGTGGGGGGGGGGGGGGGATAGGGTGAATGGGTTTTGACATTGGAGAGAATATATGCTATGGTGAGTGCTGTGAATTGTGTAAAACTGATGATTCACAGACCTGTACTCCTGAAGCAAATAATACATTATACGATAATAAAATAAAAAAATAAAAAGAAAAGAAAAAGAAATTAAGGAATGAACATCACAGAGAAATCCCTTCCATGTTATGTCTATAGCAAATGGTGGCAGTGGGAACAAGTGACTGCTTATAGATATGATCTACATATTAAATATACAGTATATTTATATGATTAGTAGAGTGAAGGGGGAAAACAGGGTAAGAAAGATAAAGGAATTGGGGTGAACTGAAAAGAACAGAGAACAACTCAGTAAATCATATGTGGGGCTAAAGGGTAACAGCAACATTTCCATGAGGGTTTTGCAATACATGGGAAAAAATTCAGAGTGAAGGTGCTGATGAGCCAGCTAACCCAACTACAACTTTTGGTCTCCTCTCTAAATGCTCATCATCTTTCATAAACCCTATTAATCTCCAGTAACTGTCCAAACTGACCTGAGACTCTCTTTTGCTCATTTTATGTTTATATGCACAGGATAATGAACAGAATTCTAAAAATGATGTCAGTTACGTAAGAATCAGCAAGATAATATCAAATGACTTAGTGACTTTAACTAAGATCATTTATTCTAACCTCATTGTCTCACAGGTTATCTTTAGTATGTCACAGAGTTAATATGTTTTGGGTACTCAATCTTCCCATAGAAATCCGTTGTCATTGTAGGGAAGTCCCATAAGCATTTGATGGAAAGTTTAATTTTGCATTGTAAGGAACATAATTATTGACACTGAACTATTAGTAGTCTTCCAGATTTACATTCTTTTAATCCCAAATGTTTTTGAGACCGGAATTTAAATCCTGAAATTTTACAAGACTTAACACCATTAAAAAAAAAGAAAAAAAAAAGGCAATGTGATGTTATAAAACTCTTCAACATTCAGGTAAAGGAAGTATTCAAATTTATCTTTACCTTTACTCTTAGCACCCATAATTATTTGTTTATCTGAATTAGGTAGCATTTTTTCATTGTTCTCAGATTTCAACTTCTCACCTTTCTAGGTCTTCCCACAACTGAAGGCTATGGTAAATTAGCATGAGATTTAAACTGAGTTCATGCTGATCTTTTCTGATTATAAGGTAAATTTTTAAAACATACAGGTAAGAATACAGCTTAATTCTGTTAAATAACCCAGAAAGTACATTGAAAGTTACTTCTAACGTAGCTGAATAATTAAATGGTTTATATGTAATATTTTAAGACAAGAAAATAAAACATTCAACCTGTACTTTCATTTTGATGTTTCAATTATGGAAAAATAAACACATTTTGACCATAGAATTTACATAATTAGATTGGTCAATATATCCTAATGGATCACTAAGTAATGATAAAAGATAATCTTTGAAAGAAAACAAAATTTGTTCTCAAAAATCATATTTTTAAACTTTTTTTTGTATATTCATTTGACAGAGAGAGAGAGACAGAGAGTGCAAGGAAGGGGAGAGGTAGTGGGAGAGGAAGAAGCAGACTCACCACAGAGCTGGGAGCCAGACATGAGGCTCAATCCCAGGACCTGGATGTCATGATCTGACCCAAAGGCAGATGCTTAATCATCTGAGCCACCCAGGAGCCCCATCTCAAAAATCATATTAAGATTTAAGGTTTTTCTCCTTTGCTAAGTGTTACAAAACTAAAATATACAGGCAAGCAGGCAAGCTTATTTTTTTTAGCTTTTAAAGTACTGTGATATACTTCAGAAAATCTTACATAAGTTTCTTAGGAAATAGGAAAATAGTAGACGGGTTAATTCAGATTAGAGAATGATACATAACGTTTTTAATGATAAATTTTAAAGATAAATTTTGAAATTCCTTTGTAAGCTATTCTTCAAGATAAGCAGTCTCAATTTTCAGAAACCAAAGCTGTCACTAAGGATCAGTGGTAGTATACTGACAAGTTCACCTATCTCAGGTGTTTGAAGCTAGGACTGGAATCAATACTTTTTTCTCTATAGCATTAAATAACTCTTTTAAGTATAGGTCATAGCTTAACTCAAATGTCTACAATTATAATAAAGAAACTGTATATGCATATATGAGGGGGAAAAGCCATGTAGATTATACACAAGCAACTCTAGATTGTGTCGGGTATATAGGATATGCTTGAGAATCTGGGAAGTGAAAATCAATGTGGTCTGGAGAATTTAGTTTAAACTTTCTTAAGTAGCATTATATGTAAACATTATATGTATGCATAAACATTATATGTAAGCATTATATGTATGGTTTACATAAAGAAAGAAGGGACTTAGAAATCTGGGCAAAGATCAACAGGAATGATGTCATGGACAGAGCTAATACCAGGGAAAGGGATGAGAAGAGGTGAAAATATATAGATATTTATTTCCTTGGATATTCCAAGTAATTTTCTCTGAAGGTGAAGATCCCATTTTTAATCCTTTGTGATCTTCATACAATTCCTAAGATATAAATTAAATATCTGTTGAATGTTATTTTCAAGCATTCACTCCACTGGGAGAGTATATGAAAGCTTTTTGCTCAGTTAAAAAATGTGTGTATATATATAAAAATGGATTATAAATTTAAGGATCTTTAATACAAAAACTGACACTGAAATATTTTCCAACAATGAACCAAATATAGGAATGATAAATTTACACTACTCATGCATGAATTCATAAAGATAAACCTTATCCACTGTAAGCATTCTTCTTGGAATTACAAAAATATTCATGGGAATACTGATTTACAGAGTAGAGGTTATTAAGCTGACATTTTAGGGGAATGTGTGTGCCTGTATCCAGAGATACTAAGGGAAGTTTAAAGAAGCTCCTCTCTCTGTTGTAAAAGAAAAATTTGGAAGGAAATTTATGCACACTTTAAATTAGAATCTTGTATCTCCAAAATTCCTATCTCAACAGAGAAGGTGGACATGACTGAGGATAACTACTCCTTGACCACTGAATTTATCCTCATAGGATTTACAGATCACCCAGAGTTGAAGAGCCTCCTGTTTGTGGTGTTTCTCACTATCTATGTGATCACTATGGTGGGGAATCTGGGCCTGGTGGCATTGATTTTTATGGAGCGTCATCTTCACACACCAATGTACATCTTCCTGGGCAACCTGGCTCTGATGGATTCCTGTTGTTCCTGTGCCATTACCCCCAAAATGTTAGAGAACTTCTTTTCAAAGGACAGAATGATTTCCCTTTATGAATGCTTTGCACAATTTTATTTTTTCTCCCTTGTGAAACTGTAGACTGCTTTCTCCTGGCAGCAATGGCCTATGATCGCTATGTGGCCATATGCAACCCACTGCAGTACCACACCATGATGTCAAAGAAACTCTGCATTCAGATGACTACAGGGGTCTACATAGCTGGAAACCTTCATTCCATGATTCATATAGGACTTCTCTTTAGGTTAACTTTCTGTGGGTCAAATCAAATTAATCACTTTTTTTGTGATGTTTTTCCTATACAGACTTTCCTGTGTTGACCCTTATGTCAATGAAATGGTACTATTTATCTTTTCAGGCTCAATTCAAGTCTTCACCATTGCCAGTGTCTTAATATCTTACCTCTACATTCTCTTTACTATTTTCAAAATGAAATCCAAAGTGGGAAGAGGCAAAGCCTTATCTACTTGTACATCTCACTTTCTCTCTGTCTCAATATTCTATGGTTCTCTTCTCTTTGTGTACCTTCGCCCACATTCAGTTAAAGAAGAGGATGAAGATATACCTGGTGCTGTTTTTTATACTCTAGTGATCCCTTTATTAAATCCTCTTATTTATAGTCTAAGAAATAAGGAAGTAATAAAAGCTATGAAAAAAAAATTATAAAGAATATTTTATAACATTCTAAAAGAAATATCATCCTCTGTGGAAAACTAACTTAAATTTGAAAAAATGTTTTTTAAATCATGGAATGTTGAGAAAGTAGAAGAGAGCCACTTTGTACATAAAACATTCAATTACTAAAACGTGATAGTATAGGAGTCAAATTAGTAAGTTCAGCAAGGAGAGATTCTGCTACAATGTTTTCCAAAATCTAAGCCACTACCTTACAGTAACAATGAACTAAATAATTTTTCTTCAGGTTACAAACTGTTTCACAAAGAAATTAGTTAAACTATTAACTTTGTTTCAAAGAGTATTGAGTTACAGTTTTCAATAAATATAACACTAGGAATAGAAGTCAGTGTATATAAAGATCACCTCCATATAATATTGTTGACAAATTTCTGGAATTCCAAAGCAAACTCTGGCATATCCCAGGTTCCCAAGAATTGATCCCTGATCAAGCAACACCATCTGTCAGAAGTAAACTGTATATATTTGATTCTTAATTTTCTTTGAGTTTATTCAAGAGAATATATTTGAATATTAGTTCACACAGAATATTCTCAAATCAATATTTTCATCCTTGAAAGTGGAAATTTTGTTATATATCTTTTACCACCATTAAAAAATATTAAAAACAAGAATACTAATAAAATGTGTAATAAAAAAGACTATATTCATCTTTGTTAGTCAATTTTATTCTCAAGTTCTCTGAAATACCATATCTGTACACTGGTGATTTATCAATCTGTAATTAAAATAGTTGATACTTATGGATTTTATATCCACATGGATTTGGATATTTTCATATACTTTGATGAGGTGTCATTCAAAAATGAAATGTAATCTTGAATACATTAAATTAAAAGTTTTTTTCTTTGATATTACTTATCTTGTTATCAGGAATCCCACCAACTTGTACTGACTCCAGTGTAAGTTACTGATACATTCACAACATTAACAAAAAGTTGGAGATGGTGTAAAGCATAAATGAGGCACAAATTAGTGAAAATTGTAAATACCTAAATAAAAATATTTATTGATCATTTAAATACGCAAATATGAAAGAAAAAAGTAATTTACTGAGGACATGTTATCTGCTAGGAACGAAACTAGAACTTTGATATATATTACTTACCAACTGCTTAGATATGATTTTGTATGGATTTTCTCAGTAAAAACCTCATACTTTGAAACAATGAGTGGCTTGCTCAAGTTCAACCAGGTGATTCAGATTGAGCTAGAATTTGTATCAATGTTGCTTGGGAGCTTAGGAAATGGAGATCCTTGTCACCTAGGGTATTTAGCCCTTATGCAGAATCAGAAGTAAGATGTGCCTTAAAAATAATTTTTAAAAAATGATATTTGGAGAAAAAAAGATATGAGTATAACAGTCAATGTTTATGGAAATAAGTGTGACACTGGGAACTGGGACGAAGGAGGTGAACCATGGACAGAGTCAGAAAGCTGACAAAACTCTTGTTAAAAGCTGTTGTGGAATATGGGAAGTAAGGATGGAAAGGGACAGGTTACTGAGAATCTTAAATGCCACCCTTAAGAATCGGACTTTATCTCAAGAGGCATCAGACACTGAATACTTCCTAGAACCAGGTAATATGATTGTATTTTTTAGAAAACTAATCCAGCAATTGATTGGAATGAAGCTAGAAGCAATGAGGTTAACTGCAAGAATTCATATATTAGATGATGAGAACTGACACTGGAGGATAAAAGGAGAGGAGGGCACCTCTCCTTTTATCCTCTTTTAAAAGCTTTTAAAAGCAACATTTTAAAGAAAAAGTAGGAAACTGTAACTACTGGATAATAAAATGAAGGCCTATCTTCTTCCTGTGAGTACCAACCTACTTATTACTAATTTCCTATCATTAATACTTAAAAAGGTATCTAACACATCTGGCCATTTATTAGCCATTTCCTTTAATATATTTTAATATAATCATTTATATTAATATATAATGGGTTTGTTATTTTTATTTTTAAACAAGTCAATAAATAATTTTAATTTCATGGTTTTAATCTCTAATATTGTAAGTAGTATTAGATATAACCCACAACATAAAGCTCTACAGGGTCCTTAACACTTTTTTAAGGGTGTAAAGGAATCTGGAAACTGAGTTCTATGAATGCTGTTCCTTTGTAGCCACTATTTTAGGGGATATTTTTAGTTGTCAAATTCACATGCTTTGATCCCTTTCCTTTTTCCAGGCATATGACAAATTCTGTTTTTGTATTTTTGCACCACCCACTTCTAACCCTTAGCAACACTGAAGCCTAGAGGTCTGTTAAAGGAAGAGTCCATGACTTATTTGGGGCCAATGAGACAAAAGAGGTAGTTTTCTGGAAGTTTCTGGGATATAGGCTTCCTTTGTTTTAAAAGAGATTCACCAAAAAAGGTAGTCTTTCTTCTGCTGAATGTCATGCTGTGTGGATATGAAATCTGGCAGTGTACAACCATTTTGCCTCCAAAAGAGAAACCAGCCTGGAGATGAAGTCAACACACAAATAAGGGCATAGCTGAGGGAATCACAGAGAGGAAGACTCAGGGTCCTTGGAATTAACCATCTCTTCTCACTTTAAAATCCAATAGATCTTCTTACTGTTAACTTTGTTTGGAAAAAATGCTTTTATTACAATTCCGTAAATATTAACAGATATATTCTGTATTCTATATTCTTGCCTCATCTCTCATTTTCTGCTTTATTTTAAATTAATTCTAAGACACCCTTTTAGTTTGCAAATAACTTTTCATCAGTATCCATTTAACTACTCAGCTTATCTATTATATTTTTTACTTCTACTCCTCCTATATTTTAATTTCCTATAGCCCCACTGAAAAAATTGGGAAAAAAGAGGTTTCATAATTTGTCCACAGAAATATTAAGGTGGAGCTCAAGGAGATTAAAATGAGGGATCCAAACCAAAATCCATGTTCTTAACCACTAAGTCATATTGTACACAACACAGAGAAGTGAAAGTAGCAGGAAAGGAAAACTTTCAAGAAACTAAGCTGTTAAAGTGGATATAGAAATAGGACAGAGAATCAAGAAAAATGTGAATCAATGACATTTTCAGATTTATTTTGAAAAATTTCAAACCTACAGAAAAGTTGGGAAAATGCCCATGAATTTTCTTAAATTAAGATGATTAATTGTCAACATTGCACCACATTTGCCCAATAATCCATCTGAAAATGTGTATGTGACTATACATAACAATGAGATTGACAGTTTACCCATAAATTCTTCAACATATACCTCATAAGAACAAAGACATTTCCTACACTGTCATATTTTTTAAAGATTTTGTTTATTAGAGAAAGAGAGAGAGAGAGCAAGCACTAGTGGGAGGGTGTGGGGTGAGGACAGAAGGAGAGGGAGAAGCGGGCTCCCTGCGGAGCCCTAGGTGAATGCGGCTTGATTCCAGGACCCCAGGATCATGACCTGAGCTAAAGGCAGACACTTAACTGACTGAGCCATCCAGGCACCCTGTCATATTATTATTAACCCCAAGAAATTTAACATCGCCTGATAGGGTGTTCACATTAAAATTTTTCCTAGTTTTCCCCAAATTGTCCTTCTTAGCAATTTATTTTTCATCAAGAATTCAATTAAAGGCCACTATTTGTTTTATTATCATTCCCTAATCTCCTGTAATCTAGAACAAACTTCTTTTTTTTCTTTTCATGACATTTAAAACTTTTAAATATTTGTGTCAGACATCATGTAAAATATCCAACCATATCTATTTTTGTGATGTTTCCTCATGATAACATTAAATTAAAAAAATTTATAAATCACAAGTGTGTTGCTTTTCTTATCTCATCATGAACCCTATCACATTAGCTTGTCTTGTTAACTGAAGCTCTTCAACGATTACTTCATTAAGGTGGTATCATCAGCTCTATGATAAAGATAACATATTTCTTTGTTACAAAAATCTAATTTGTAGGGTGGTACAATGACACCATGTGAATTTCTTGTTCCCTAATAATTTTTCATCAACAGTTTTAGAATCCTATGACAATAACTTTTGAATCAACTATTGTCATTGGAAGCAGAAATCTGGTGATTGTTTTTCCCCAAGTGTTCTCTGGCTGCATTTTGAGAAACAAAAACTTTACCTCAAAGAATTTTTAGAAAATTTTTAAAAAATTTTTCAGTTTTGGATTTATGGAAAATAATAAAGATAGCATAGAGAATTCCCATATCTGACACACCCATTTTCCCATGTCATTAACCTCCTACCTTAGTATAGTACTTTTGTTATAATTAATGAACCAATATAGATACATTATGATGAAGTGAAATTCATACTTGATTCAGATTTCTATAGTTTAATCTAGTGTCCTTGCATCCAGAATCCCATTCATCATATCACTTTATATTTAGTCATCATTTAGTCATTTAGTCATCATGCTTCAGTCATCAGGTGTCTGTGATAGTTTTTCTAACATTCCTTGTTTTTGAAGTCCTTGGTAAGTTTTGAGAAATATTAATCAGGCATTTTGTAGAATATCCCTCAATTGGGATTATTCTGATAATTTTTTCTCATGATTAGGTTGGGGGGATAGCTTTTTTGGGGAAAGGCCCCGGAGGTAAATCACCATTTTCATTACATCCTGTCAGTGACAAATACTGTCCTCACAACTTGTAACTCTTGATGTTGACCTTGACCACTGGTTGAGGTAGTGTTGTTAGGTTCCTCTGCAGTGAAGCTGCTTTTTCTCCACCCTCTCTTACTGTGTTCTGTGTAAGGAAGTAACTATCCACAGTCCACACTTACAGAGAGGAAAGAAATGGACCACCTCCTTGGGGCAAAGTATCTGTATAAATTGGAATTCTTCTGCATGGAAGATTTTCTATTCACCTCACTTGTTTATATATGCAAACCTCTATTTATATCAATATAGAATCATAGATATTTATTTTATACTTTGATAAAATTAAACACTACTTTATTAATTTTGCTGCTCAAATCATGCTAGCTTTGGCCACAGGGAGCTGTTTCCATTGGCTCCTGTGTCCCTTTGACACACACCCATCATTGTGTATGCAGGGTGCATTTGTGTTTGTTTGTTGTTTTGCTTTTATTTTTTTTTCTATTTTCTGACATTGCAAGATGCTCCAGGTTCATCCTGCATATTTATTTCCTACCCTAGTCACCAAATCTGCTATTTCTTCAACTAGATCTAATTTTTTTGACTGGAAAATGGTATTAAGAACCAAAATCTGGGCCATAGGTATGCTAATTGTTTCTGCAATGTCATTGCTTCTGGGCTCTGACATTAGGCACAGTAAGGGTATATGTGTGTGTTCCTGTCATTCCCTATTCTTGCCAACAACTGGTATTGTTTTTCTTAATTTTAGCTGTTCCTTTACATATGCCATTATTGCTTTAATTTGCAATTCTCTATGGCAAATAATGTAGAGCAGCTTTTCATATCCTTATTTATCATCTGTATTTCTTCTTTGGTAAAATGCTTGTTCAATCTTTTTACCCAATGTTTATTGGATTGTTTGTGTGCTTTTTGTTAATTTTTTATCAACAAATAACTTGAATCTTTTTATGTAAGTCTTTTATCAGAAATGTATTTTCCTGGTACTCCCAAAAGCACATGCTGATGCACTTAGTGCTGGCCTTATCTCCCTGAGGGCCTGTGCATTTTTTTTTTCATTCTTTTTTTCCTTCTTCCTTTGGATTGCATACTCTCTGTTGATATAACGTCAAATTCACTGATCTTCCTTCTGTCAGTTTAAATCTACAGTTGAGCTTCTGTAGTGATTTTTTTAATTTGAGTTGTACTTTTCAATTACAGAATTTCCATTTGTTTTTTATACTTTCTCTTTATTGATAGTCTCTGTTTCACATAATATTGCATTCACACCTTCCTTTACTTATTTAATCCTTGTTTCCTTTAGCTCTGATCTGAACATATTTATCATGATTATTTTTAAGTTTTTTCTGTTCAATCCAATGTTCTCACAGGCAATTTATGTTTTCTGCTGATTTTCTGCTGGATGGGTTACATTTTTGTCTATCTCATGACTTTTTTCTTGTTGAGAACTAGGCATTTAAGATAATACGTTGTATTAAGATAATACATTGATATTCATCCTTGAGTCTTGTTATATTTTTGTTTAATGACTTGGAGGGTATGTGTGTTTGTGTGTGTGTGTTTGTATGAAGTCCATTTCCTCTGCAGTGTAAAGCCTCTAATGTTGCTCTCCACCATGACTTTATCAGAGGTCCTCTTACCTCTTTCTTTGACCATATGCAGCTCTTATGCCACATTAACTCCCAGCAACAGCATAAGCATGCTCTCTCCCTCTCTTTCTTTTTAATGCCTTGGGGAATAAATTGTACCACATTCATAAGCAATTAAATTTGGGCCCCTTTGAAGCATAGTTTTTTGTTTTTTGGTTTTTTTTTCTTTTAAAGATTCCATTTATTTATTTGGCAGAGAGAGAGAGATCACAAGTAAGCAGAGAGAGAGAGGGAAGCAGGCTCCCTGCTGAGCAGAGAGCCCGATGCGGGGCTCTATCCCAGGACTCTGAGATCATGACCTGAGCTGAAGGCAGAAGCTTAACCCACTGAGCCACCCAGGTGGCCCTGAAGCATAGTTTTTGAGGATAATGTTTGAGACTCTTTCTGACTCAAGGCAAGCTCTTCCTTATTTTCTCCCATCCTGTATTTTTCTTGGCAAACCAGCTGGATGTTTCACCAATAGTTCCACCAAACTCCTCCTAATCATCTTCTGCCAATAAAGTCACTTTCTTTGGGGGACACTTTTGGAAGTCCCTGTTCTTAAGGGCTTTCTTCCCTTTTGGGTAAAATCTCTAAGACTCAAATTTCAGACTTGCGAGTAGTGATAGTGACCCACTTCTCTCCATGTGATAACCCTGCTACAGAAGTGGGTCACTGGGTAGGTACAGCAAGCAGCCTCTGATCTCAGCTTGCCCCTCCCAGTCTGGAACAAGTGCCTTACAAATGAGCTGGGCTCAAGGGTGATCTGGTCCTGGTATTTATGTTGTGTCACAATCTCTACCTTATGAGTGAGGACTGGGTAGAAGGGATCCCCAAACACTTGATCACAGTCACCCAGAATTAAACTTCCACAATACATACCTGGAACGAGATGAGAAAAGCTGTAGGTGTGGGCCTCCTAGGAGGTAACACAGTCAACTACTAAGAGGTAGACAAGATGTTGGGGGGAATTTTTGTGTTCTTGGCTACACATGAGTGGAGTGGAACTTTAGTCACACTGAGCTGGGAAGGCACAGATTATGATTCAAATGCTATAGATTCTCATTGTTCTTACCAAATTTTAATTTATTTTCTTGAATGAATGTTTCATTTGCTGCATACCCTTAGCATTAGCACAAGGCATTAGCACAATTTCCAGAGATTTTTTTTTTCTTTTTCTTTTTCTTTTCTTTTTTTTTTTTTTTTTTTTTAAGAGGACATAAATACCTACCACCAAGAACATCATCCACTTGGTGCCAAAAAAACCTGTGGGCAGTGGGAGGGATGCTGACACCATGAGCTTACCCAGACTGCTACGGCCTGAAACCAGAGGAAGTGTGGAGGTTTGTAGCAATCCCTGATCTGGGAGGGGCCCTAAGATGGAGTAGCAGAGATATGGACTCACTGGTGCTCTCAGGTGAGTCCTGTCCTCACAACACTTCAGCTTTCACAGCTTAATGTGGGCCCAGAGCCCAACGCACAAGGGTTAAAATGGCCTCTGATGAGCGCAGGTGTGTAGAGCAAAGCGGCGGTGGGCGCCATATTGATCTCCATTCTCAGCCCCATGTTGCCATACTTCATCTGGTGGTAGTTCTCATCATAGTGCAGGCTCAGCAGCATCTGCAGGGGGCCCAGAGGGAAAGCCAGAGGTCAACACGCCCCCCCGCACTGGATGCAAGCACGTTATTAAGCACACAGAGGCGCTTGCAGCTGTAGTAGCTGCTCTCTTCCTCCTCCTCGTACATGGGAGAATGTGCCTACCAGCTCATCCAGAGGAGCCCCAGGCCCGTGGGGGACGCCGAGCCAGTCCTCCTCACCACCCTGTGGTGCCCTGGGCCCTGTCGTGCGGTCCTGTCTCAGGACCGCCTCTGTGGCCAGAACCAGCCAGAACACTAGCACAGCCGCCCCCACTTCCCAGAGATTTTTAAATCGTCTTTTTTACATAAAATTGTCACCATTTATGCTGTTCTGTTGGAAACTGGGCCACGGAACTTCTCATACTGCCATTCAGAAATGGACCTACGGCTATGGCTTTTTCAGAAATGTTCTTCATCAAGTTGAAAAAGTCCCCCTTCTAGCCCTAGGTTACTGACAGGTTTTTACTCTGCTCTAGTTCTCCCAACCTTTCACTGCGTCTCAATCCAGGTTCTGTCACTTACGAATTGTGGCATATTGGGCCAGCTCATCCTTGCTCTTAATTATAAGTATTCATTAAATATTTCATCTACTTATTCAAGATCACTTTATCCCCCTACAACTTCAAATTTTTTAGTGAAGAAATATCAATTCCCACACCACTATCCAATCTTCGACCTGTCCTTTTGTTAGACATGTTTGCATTTTTAAATCATATGCTTACGTCGCTATTTGTTGATTTTTTTAATGATTTTATTTATTTGACAGAGAAAGATCATACACAAGTAGGGGAGAGGGGCAGAGGGAGAAAGAGAAGCGGACTCTTGCTAAGCAGTGAGGCTCATGCCAGGCTCAATCCCAGGACCTTGAGATCATGACCTGAGCCAAAGGCAGACACCCAACTGACTGAGTCACCCAGGCACCCCACTATTTGTTGATTTTGTAGTTTTAAAAATTATTAAATTCCTACATTGAAATATGAGAATTTCCACACTTAATTCTTCATATCCCCTCACCCTTTCAATATAGCTATATTAGAATTCTAAGTTTATCAATAGTCAATGTTAACATTATGACTGTATAAATTATAAATTATACTCATAGGAAAAACACATAGATTACTATGATGATGTTCCCTTTCTTCCACATAATTTTCCTTTCTTTAGGGTTAATAATCCCCTTGTTTTTTTTTTTTTCCTTTGAATATTTTTGTCACCAATTCAGATGTCAAATAGCCTATCAATTCCAGGTTTTTCTTGTGAATGTTTCACCCAGGGCCCCTGCCTTTCTTCCACAGACTGTACTGGTGGTTCTTTAGGACTGTGATCAGTGACCATGAAACCTAAGTGAGGGGTAACAACATTGCAGTTTTGCTATATAGGTCTTTAAACTTTCATATGCTTTTCTGTGGTTGATTCAAAAAGCATAAGCAAGAAGAAGAATGTCCTTTGGGTAATTAATGTGCATACCTAAGCATTTCCAATTCTTTTAATTCTCATTCTGTCTTAATTATACAAAATTATCCTAAGAATCATCTGGAAGAATAAATGCTTGCCACAAACTTTTAGAATATAAAGCAATATGGTAGACTGTCAAACTATATAAAGAGATATATAGAACTAAATAAAAGTACAGAAGTAAACCTAAATTGCTTTAAAATTTCAGAAGATGTTAAAGGTATAATTTTAAATCAATGGAGAAATGATGGTGATGGGAAAATGAGCCTGTCATTTAGAAATAAGGTTGGATTTCTATTCATATCTTTTATCAAAATATGTAAGAACCAAAACTGAATACAAGTAGTACAAGAAGAAATCTTGAGAAAGAACTTTATTACCAAAACACCAAATCTAGAAATCATAAAGAGAATAACTGAAGTATGAGATTCTTCTGATCATTTGCCTGTTTGCCCTCAATTCATTTCCCAATTTTTCCTGTGTTTTGTTTCACAGTCAAATGGCTTCTCCAAATTCGGTTTCCCAGATTCCCTTTCCAGTAACTTCAGGCTAGACTCGGACAATGAGAGGTACTAGTAAGAAATTCAAGAGTCTAGGGAAAGAAACCACAATATTTCTTCCCTCTTGCTGTGCTATAGGCAGTGTCTCCAGTATAAGCTGCCCCTCTTTATCAATACCAGCTCCTGAAGGAAAACTCTGCATGTCACTGGAATCATGGATTCTGTTAATACCACTCCTCCCCATAGGAACATCCCACCATTCGTCATCTCTGGGTACCTTACTAGTCCATGTTTGACTTGTTGGTTTTGTAACTTTGAAACTGTTTACTGAATTATTTTTTTCCCTTCTAACTAGTGGGCAAGAACACAGTTCTCCTGGGTAGACCATCTTACAGTGACTATGTAAAACTTTAGAACTTCTATACAATTAAGAAAAAAAGAGTTGACAGCTAAATAATAATATAAGAAAAATATTTAAGACCTTTACAAAAGAAAAAGATTAACACCTTTAATACATAAGAAGCTCTTGCAATTGGTATGAAAAAGGCAAACATCTAAATAGAAAGAAGTACCAATGGACATACAAAAAAAGAAGAAATACAAATAGCCACCAAATTTAAGAAACTATGTTTAATTTATTTAAATTTAAATTAAGGAAATTAAGGGGCACCTGACTGTCTCAATTGGAAGAGCATGCGGTTTTTGATCCCAGGCTTATAAGTTTGAGCTCCTCGTTGGCTGTAGAGACTACTTAAAAATAAAATCTTAAAAAAAAAAATTAGGGTGCGTGGGTGGCTTAGTTGGTTAAGTGACTGCCTTCAGCTTGGATCATGATCCTGGAGTCCCGGGATCGAGTCCTGCATCGGGCTTCCTGCTCGGCAGGGAGTCTGCTTCTCCCTCTGACCCTTTCCCCTTTCAAGCTCTCTTTCTCACTTTCTCTCTCTCTCAAGTAAATAAATCTTTTTAAAATGTTTTAAATAAATTAAGGAAATTAAAACATCCTTGAGGTTTTGTTTATTTTACTTTTGGAGGTGAGGGGAAAGAAGAGCTATCAGTTTGGCAAAAATTAAAAGGGATGATGATAGCCAAATTGTTGGAAGTATCATGGAACAGAGACTTTTTCCAGATTGATACAATGTTTCTGAATGGCAAATAGGCAAAAAAAGATTTAAAACTTCTGAAATATTCATGCACTTTGATCCAGACATTTTACTTTTAATGGCTCAGAGAGCAAGGATCTATTTAAATAGATGTTACTTAGTAGCCTGTTCATGATAGGTGAAAGTAGAGTTAAGCAAGATATCCATCAAAAGGGAATGAAATTAAAATGGTACCTAAAGCTTCACGGTAATCATAAAGCCAAAAACTGCAGTAGGTACACTAAAGATAAAAAGAAGTGAATCAAAGCATACCACTACAGAAAATCATCAATTCCAAGCAAGAGAGAAAGAATGGAACAAAAAGACTACAAAACATCCAGAAAACAATAAGATGGCATTAATAATTCCTTACCTGCATTCAGTTATCCTGCACTATATAGCAGACAGAAAAACAGAAAACCCTGCAAGCCATGGATTTATAGGTCTAGGCTGCAAATCATGCATTTTCAATTACACCAACTAACTATCTAGAAGGCAACAAAGAAATCAACATGCAATCTTTATTAAAGGAATTTATCATTATTACAAAAAGCCTGGGCATTGAAAGAATGGTCTTTATATGTCTTTTGAAACTCAAAAAGTTTCAAAAGACATATAAAGACCAAAACACCTAAAGATAATTTTCTCTTTCAGAAAATTGGAAAACAAAAAATAATTCCACCTTTTGTTCACATGACAGAATAGGGAGGCTTCAAAGATAAAAGAAACCTCCCCCCACTACTAACCAACACCTTAGGAGAAATAGATCTTATCATTGGAAATGAGGTACCATGAACTGTTATACACATAGGAGCAACATTATCAGTTCTTAACTCCACCAGCCTCTCTTTCCCCCTTCCTCAAAGTACAATTCAAATGGTGGGAGTTTACAATACTCTGGTTCTTTTTAAATCCTTGTTTATTCCTGTTTTATTGGGACCATTGCTGGGCACCCACTCATTCTCATTCCCACAGCTCCTGTTAATTCACTGGGATGTGATCCCTCTTGAGATTTATCAGGACCATATTTCTTCTTCTCAAAAGCAAGAAATATCTCTAGAAATAAAAGATCAACAAATCATAAAAGAATCTACAACAAATGGGTCAGTACTAATACCTGTCTTTCCCATAATTCAAATTACACAGCATCAAGTTTTTAACATTGTCCTTGAAATCCTTTGGTCTAAATGTTCTACTGACATCGTATACACACTCTGTATACATCGTATACACACTCTGCTCCTTCTGTAACAGTTCAGATTGACTCTTCTGAACCCCTTCCCAGTATTAAGCAATACCCATTGAATGCTATAGCCATTAAAGGGATTAAACTCACAATCAGGGAATATTAAATAAGGGTTTAATTATTCCATGCACCGGCCCTTATAACATCCCAATTCATCCCATCCAAAAACGTCAGGGAAAAGGACAGAGATTCATGCAGACCAAAGAACAATAAATAATGGTTATACCTTGGCACTCTGTTATGCCCAATCCTCAAACTTTAAACTGTGCTATTTCCCTCACTACTAACAGTAAGGGATCTCTGTAGTACATTTTGCAGTATACCAATGGATCCCAGAAAGTCAATTTTTACTTGCTTCCACTTAGTAAAAACAATATAATACTTGGACAGTCATGCCACAGGGCTACATTGAAATCTCTATTTGTTTTTCTCAGATTTTAAAAGCCAACATAGCTGATGTAGTTTTCCCCAAAGACTCTACTTTGTTACAAAATGAGGGTAACTTACTCCTTTGTTCTCCTTCAGAAGAAGTTTGAGAAGCCAACAATATCCATTTACTAATGAAATTGGTGACAAATAGACATAAGATATCCAAAGAAAAACCACAATTTAAGAAGCCACAAGTCACATTTGGGACATGTCATTGGTAACCAAAAGCTTCTCCTAGGTCCAGAAAAAACAAATAAAAAAACAAATTTGTTCCTTCCCCTTTCCCAAACTAAAGTTACTTGGACTTTACTGGAATTGGATCCCTAATTTCTCTGCTATCGTTCAACCCTTATGTACCCCCCTTAAAGCTAATCACTCTGAGCCACTTCAGTGGACTGAACTAAAGCAAAAGGGATTTGAAGAAACACAGTTTACAAAGACCTTCCATCATTGGGGACATCCACATTGTTAAATTACCTTTCTTTCTCTTTATGAGCATGAAGGCAATGCCTTAGGCATTTTAACTCAAAGGTATAGCGGCCTTTGGGATATTATGGTCAGCAGTTAGATTCTGTGGCCAAAGGACTGTCACCTAATGCAAAAGCCATAGCAGTAACTGCTTGCCTGCTGGAAAGTGTGGAAGAATTAGTCTTGTACTTTCTTTTGACTATTGATGTTCCTCATTCTGTAGAACCTCTGTTAACTCTCACCAGGCTCAATACCTGTCTGCTGGCAGATTAATTTCCTATGAAATCCTCCTGCTTTCACCTCCAAATGTTACTATCACCAAGTGCCATCCCTGACCCCAGCTAATCTTCTCCTTCTTCCTGCTAAGACTCTTCATGACTGTATTGCAATGACTGACCAATTACTAACCTCTAGCCTGGGTCTTCAAAAAACTCTTATCGGCAGTGCTGAGTTATTTTGGTTCCCAAAGATTCTACTTCGTTGCAGTATGAGGGTAGGTTATTTCCTTGTTCTTCTTCAGAAGAAGCTTAAGAAACCAACTGTATCCTTTTACTACACATTTAAGAGATGGTTCATATTTGAAAGAGGAAATGAGGGAAGATCAGCCAGGCCATGCTCTAACTTCAACTACTGAAGTTACTAAAGCAAGCCCCATACCAGAGGCTTCTCTGGCCCAAGAGACTGAACTTTTTGCTTTAACACAGGCCTGCCTTTTGGCAAAGGATAAAATAGTTAACATGTACAGTAGACAGGTGATATGTATTTGGGACTGCACAGTATTTCAGAATGCTTCAGAAACAGAAGATATCTAACTTCTGCTGGAGAACAAATTAAAAATAGTTCTCATGCCCTGAAATTACTTGATCATCTCAGCAACCCAAACAACTACCTCTAATTAAAGTTCCTGATCATTATGCAGCAAAAGTAAAGGAAAATTAGGACAATCACATGGATGCTACAGCAAAAATTGCAACTTTAGAAAATCATTTCACATTAAAATTAATGTCAACCTTAACTCCTTTTGAGACCTTAAATGAATTCCTTTTGGGTGACCTGAAATAATTAATTAAGGACACTCAACAGACTGTCACTACTAATGAAATAAAGAAGTAGATAGAATCAAATTATAAATTTGATCCCAATGCCCAGCTTTGGTATAGCCCAAATAGGCAGCCTGCCCTTCATGACTACTTACAGAAAGTGATTTTAAAATTTGTCCATGAAATGACCCACTGGAACATGGATAAAATGACAGATTGGTAAAAACAGTATTTTTAGAACCCATCTCATAAAACTGCAGCAGAAAATTACCATTGCTGTTTTATTTGCAACACACATAATCCTGGTCATAGTTCCATGAGGCATTTCCCATTACCCTCAAGGCCCTTTGAATTTTGGCAATTGGATTTTACCCATATGCCCCCCCTCACAGGATACAAATATGTGCTGGTAATAGTATGCATGCACTCTCATTGGGGGAAACCTGTCACTGACTCAGCGTTAATCCCAGTATCATTATTAGAGAAAATCACACCTAACCAGGGAATTCCATCTGAATTACATAGTGATGGAGGAATTCATTTCACAGAACAAATAATCAAGGCATTGTGTGAAATTTAATCTATTCTACAGCATTTTCACTGTACCTACCATCCTCAATCATCAGGGTCAGTAGAAGGGGAAAAAATGGCATAATTCAAACACACTTAGCTAAAATTATAGAAACTTTTGATTTACCCTGCCTAAGGCTCTGCCATGTACATTATTAAACTGAAGAGACACACCTTTTGGAGAATATATACTATCTCTCTTCATCACAGGTGGAAGACCTATGAGACTCTGGAGCCTATGAACCCAAAGGTTAAATGCTTGAATACTATAAAGAACTGGTAAAGGCATTAAAGAAAAACGCATTCTTGGTAGGAAAACCTTCTCCCAGCATACTCCCATGAAGTCCTCCTCTGCCATAATCTACAGCCTAGAGATTTTGTCTAACAAAAAGACATCACCACAAATTCACCCTACAACCCTGATGAAAAGGACCCAATAGGATACTGTTAACCAACCCTTGCACAGCTAAACTCAAATGCATTGACTTTTGGATTCATGTTTCTCATTTAAAGAAAGCTCCAGCCCTTCAGTGGACATCAGAACTAACTGCAGACCTAAAATTCCTATTGACTCAGGATTGAAGCAGAGGACTTCTGTGTACACAGCTGTCCCAAGACACTGCAACAAGGTCTGTTTACTTTCAAATACTTTTTTGTTCTTTATACCAATAACTTGCTATTTTCTTCATTACCTTTTTCATAATCATCTTATTGGGGAAGCTCCTTTATCTATTTTTCTATGAGGGAATGCGACACCATCTGTAACTTGTATCCTGTACTCCTCCTTATGGACCTATTCACACAAAGTGAAGAATTCCAAGAATGGGTTTATACTTGGCATTTAAACTTGGAGAGCACCCCTTAGATTCTTTGGGGAATTCGTTGTAAAGAACTATTGAAACATTTGGGGTATTTGTCCTAATAAGTATTCTAATGCATTTTGCTATGTAACACAGTAGGATTTTTTTGTTGGTGGTAAAAACCCTATAGTATCAGGAAAAAGCACTATTTTCATATTGGCTATTGCCCTACAGATTTAATCTCTTGCCTATTAATTACTCTAGCCTGCCTGGAACTCATATACTAGTCAACATATCTTTAAGTTCTCCTTACAATGGCCTCTGTTATTTGGAATAATTCTAACCCCTAACCTAACATTTTTTTTTTCTTGTGATCCTCATTGCTGATGGTCAAACTTTACCACATTCTTTTGCTCTTACCCTGCAAAAACTTTTTTATTCTGCAAACCTGTTGGATTTATGCCAGAGCAAACCATCCTCATAATGTGCCTGAATTAATGGCTTGACCTCTATCCTTAGAGTGATGGAAACACTTCACTGATAAAAATGTAGGATTCTTTTTTTGTGTCTTGGAACATATTCATCAACTACCATCTGGAAAACATGCCCCAAATATAAATACCTTCTTTTGGATTCCCCCTGCTCATAAGGGAATACCTCTAACTCAGATTTAGGCATTGACAAATAATCTTTTCTTATGTTTTAAAAATATAAATGGTACGGGTAAAACATCAGGTTTTCTTTTACTGCATGTTTGTAACCATGCACTTTTATATGACTCAGATGACCATGGACTTGCTCAACACTGGAGTCTATACAACTACAAAATGCTTCCTTGTAATGTATCCTTGTGATGGGGAAATGAGATCTATAATGGAACTGGATATTAGGAAGCAATATCCCCCTTACTGACAATGGGACAATATGGGACATTGATGAAAAATCTGGAGAATGGTAGAAACTTAATTCTTCCTATCTTTATCCCAGAAGTTTCCCATATCTTAACTTGAATCTGACTCACAATAACCAAACTCATTTATTGCTTCAAGTATATAGAAATATAAGATGTTCTTAAGATCCCTGATGGAATTCTAATAAACCAGATTGCCATGTAGTCTGTGAAGATGATTACATTTTCATCACAAGATTTCATCCTTGGAAAGTGATAAAAGAGTCAGAGCAAAGAGACCCACTTATGCCTCACCCCTAGAAGGTTTTGGGTGTTTTTAATTATGTGGCATCGATATTTACTCTTCCCATTAAATGGAAAGAATGTTGTATGATTGTTGTTATTGCCCCTGATGCCACCATTAGAAAAATTCTTCCTTCCACTGCTCATGTACCAAATCTGAGACCCGTATCATATCAGTTAAAAAGACCTCAGTGAAACCGGGAAGGTTACAATTTTGGATTGACACAAAGCAATTAGAGACACAAAGGACCTTAGTCATGTCTTTGCATGAGCATTCTTTCCTTGGATTAGAGTAACAGACTTGAAAAAGGCAATACATAAGCTATCCATAGTCATGGTGACCATCACCTTCAGTGCTTGAGGTTCAAGGATTTGAGTATCAACAAACCCAAGTTGGTAGCCTTGTAGAAACTATCCTACAGAATAAAAGTGCACTTAGTATCTTAACAGCCCCAAAAGGAGGCATTTATGCCCTATTAGAAGAATGTTGTTTTCATGTTAACTGAACTGGCAGAATAACACAAGAACTAAAATCTGTAAAGGATAATAGCCTATTAGCTGATAGGACACATGCCAGGAACTGGAGATTATACTAATTTCTTTAGTTGGTTACCATCAGGAATAATATCATGATTAAGAACGATAACATAAACTGGTTTATTAACTATTATTCTTAATAACATCCATATTATGTTGACCAAATGCTTTCTAAAAATTGTAACTTCTGCTGTAACTCACTCAACAATGCAGCTTATGTTTGCTCAGATGACCTTATTAGATGCTTTTCATTAGGATGGATTTTATGGACTGGACAAGTTGGAGTGAAATTAAACCACTCTGGCCTCAAGGGACTAATATTACTCTATTTATTTTTTTTTCTCCAAGAAAGTATGAGCACAAGGTGGGGGGGGGAGTGAAAAGAGTTGTTAGCAATTATTACATTTTTGTACTTTGGACTTGATCTTGTTAAAATATGAAAGTATACTAGCCTATCTAACTTGCCAACAATTGATGTTAAGAGTTTACTTCCTCAGATTTGCTCTATCACACTAAATAGCTTATAGAGCCCTTAGATACCTAGTAATTTAACATTCTTAATAATTTTCTAGATTAATGTGTAGTATCCATCAGGCTTTTAAAATATTGCTAATTGCTCTTCTTATGCTCATCGCCTTGCTTAGAAAGATCCACCTAAAACTTCTACAAGAGCCTGATTATGGTTAGTCCATAGGTTGGTTATTCTGAGCCGCCTTGTGGCTTAATAAAGCCCTCAGGTGAGGAAACTAAGAACCATTTCCTGATTGCTTCCTTGTTTCTCAAAGGCTCCTTGAAATAATCATTAAAGATTAAAAACTGCCCCCCTGATATGGGACATGACTTTCTGGGTAAATCTAAGGATGAGCAGCAACACTTTCAGAAAAAGATCTGGATGGAAAGGGGAAAACATGAAAGGTGAAATTGAAACCATATTGGATGAAAGAGGTTAAAACTGTCACCAGCAAACTGTCACCACTGACCTCCCATTCCTCATGGGAATGTTAACTTTATCTTTTAGAGGAAAACAACAGGCCAGCCTAGGCCAGTTTGAGCTTGATCACTGAATCACACCTGCAAAGATGGACCTTGGAATATCCCACACCTACCTCTACCTCATTATAATGTCAAAATCTCTGCCCAAGAAGGAGCACAAGCTTCATAACATACACTTGGTATAGTCTCTATCTGTAACTCACCAAGGAGTGAACTCACTTGGTTATAAAATGAATTGGAGTAACTCATCTCAAGGGGTTTTAAAATGGAGTCAGGAGGTGAGTAAGGAAGTAGATGAACCATGACCGATGAACTGGGACAATGTAAAAATTCTAAGAACTCAGCCTGCAATCTGGTACAATGAGATAGTAGATGAAACAGGATCTTAGCAACCAATTTAGCCAAGATTTCTGCTATCAATACCAATCAAAATTCTTTGTAAACTACACATACGGACAAGCATTCCTTTTTGTCTTTTAACATCTTTGATGTTTGTTCCCTCTGGGGACAGATTTGGATTGCAACCTGAATCTGTGCTCCCCAAATTGCAGTTGTGAAACCTCACATAAATGCTTTCATTTCAGCTCTCTTTTCTCAGTTGACAATACACTTGAGAATTGCTAAGAATAAATTTGAAAAGTTCTCACCATGCACACAAAAATGGTAATTATGTGAGGTGACAGAGGTGTTAACTAACCTACTGTCATACTCAGTTCACAATATATACATGTATCAAATCATCATGTTGTACAGCTTCAACTCACACAGTGCCATAGGCAAACATCTCAATAAACTTGGAAACAAATAATGGTACCAATCCAATATGTATGTACCTGAGGCTGTTCTTCAGGGGAAAGTCTCCAGACCAAGCACCATGGTCTCCTGAGTCGAATTCTTAGCTTGCTGTTACCAGGAAGAATAGGCTCCAAGCATATGCCATGGGATGAGGCATTGAGGTTGCTTTGACCCTGAACCTTGGCAGACCTCATAGTGGTGTCGCCTCATGCCAGGCCAGAAGCCCACATAGCTGACCCATGGCCTTCAGCCTCCTGGAAGGAAATACAGAGAGTGGCAGTCTGGCACATGCATAGTGCACTCCTGCAAGCTCCTCTCAGGGAATCCCTCCCCTGCATAGCTTTTGGGCTAGAGCCTGGTTCACCCACACCTGGCATGGCCTCTGGATTGAGGGGCTTTTGCATTGTGACTCTGACTGGGGCTTCGGATGTGGCTTCAACAAGGATTGGGGTTTGCTTGGTAGGTGGCATGAGCCAGACGGATAACATATTAGAAAGAAGGAAGGGGCTTCTAGCACATGAGCATTCGGGTGTTTCTCATCCCAAGAGTTGAATTATGCATAGATTGTTTGTTTGTTGCTGGAAACAGGGTTCTTTTTAATCCCGTCAAGTTGGGGGCACCTGGGTGGCCCAGTCCAGTTAGGCATCCAACTCTCGGTTTCACTCAGGTCATGATCTACTGGTGGTGGGATCAAGTCCCACCTCTGGCTCAGTGTGGAGTCTGCTTCAGATTCTCTCTCCCTCTCCTGCTAACTCTCTCTGTCAAATACATAAATAAAATCTTTTTAAAAAAACTACTGTTAGGCTAAAATACTGTTTCCATTATGATTCCACCTTCCTAAACAAATATGAAAAATAACTCTGAAAAGATACATATAAATGGCAATAGTAGTTATTTCACATAACCACCATGTGTGTGTATTTTATTTTAATTTCCTTTTATATATTTCTCATTTTTTGTCTTTTTTCATTCTTTCTGAGCATAGATAAAAGTAATAATTTTATAATAAAAACTTTTCATTTTAATAAATGTAAACTCACAAAGAAATAGAGAATATTGATGTTGTTTTCTGTCCATGGAACTACCTTCACTTAATGTTTTCATGGCAGCATCATATGGACATATAGAAACAATTCAGGTTGGCTTGATTCAGCTCCTGATCCTGGGTTCAAAAAGCAGCTTGAGTCAATGTGGAGGATTGAGTGCACTGCTCGTTCACTAAAAGAGGAGCCATCCTCTGTCTCTCAAACATGGCTTGAAGTGGCCAGTCACAATCATCCCACTTCACCTTCGCTGGAAGTGTTTTGATTCTGGGTCCAGTCAGAACTCTAGCAGGAACTAGATAGTGAGAGATGAGTTAGTGACAAGCTTTAATGAGCCTAGGAACATTCACATACACTCACACAAGTAGAAGGGAGTCTAGGTAGGAGAACAAAGGACAGAATAAAACTGTTATTTTTATTCTATTTTTAGGTAATCTCTACACCCAACATGGAGCTCAAATTTACAACCCCGAGATCAGCAGTTGTGTACTCTACCGACTGAGCCAGCCATGTGCCCCAGACTATTATTACTCTTACTGGGTGCTTTTGTTGTTGGAAGCTCTCATAATATTTCACAAGAGAAGGAGAGCATGAAATATTTGTTCACAAAGTTATGTTCACTAAGTCATTGATGATGCCAGGAGAAATTCAGGCCAATAACAATTCAAAGTCCTTTACTGGAGAAGTCATTATCAGTTTAAAGCTAAAAAGTGTAGAGGTCCTTTATGAAAAAAAACTTCAATATATACTGGGGTCAGGTCCCTAGTGTGGTTTCCTGACATTGATCATTGTCATTTTTTCTTTAATAAAAAGATTATCAGCCTTCAGGAGATATTTTCTAGATTTTTTGTTTGTTTTTTTTTTAATACAATGAAAGTGTGATCTTTGAAAAATGAACTCAGCCCTTCTTGTTAATGATGTCTCTGACCTAAAGGGCTGCCTCAACACAAACTCTCTTCTCATTCTGTCACACTAATGTACCTTTCCTGGAAATCCCTATCTATTTCCTAATAATGTCCATTGTGCATTGTTTGAAAACAAAGAAAAACCTATTTGCAATTATGGAACTTATCCAATTCCCAGTCTCTAAGGGCAAAACTTTTAATAAAATCTCTAGTGAGGACATTAGGGTTTACTAAAATTTCACTGGGTATTATTAATTCATGCAAATATTCTCAGCTAACCAGTTAAAATTAAAATGAACCAATTTATATAAAGACATTAATGATTTTAGCAGCATGCTCTAAAAAATGAAAAGACACAAAAGCATTAAACCAGACAACAATAATTACAACAAAATTAGTATGCTAGTACCATAAGGTTTCAGAGAGTCTATAAAAGTACCCACTAGTAATGAAAAGTTTTCCTGGTTGTCCTTCATATAGTGCTTCTATCTTGAAAGAACTGTTCACTGGAGTGGCCAAGCTCTCCTACATATTCATGAGATAAAATTTTAACATTTTTCTATAGTACCAGCTCAGTGTTACATTTCATTTCTGAACACCTATTTGCTGTAGGGAACACACTGCTTTACAATGCCACAGGACCCAATCAATTAATATCTGATGGATAGTACCAGATCATAATGTACGGTCAGTTGTACAGAAAGTTAATTTTGAAAATTAATCAAAATATGAAAAAAGAATTTTATTAATATTGATTTTATTGATCTCCAGGTTGTGACCCCCTGCGCGCAGTCTGAAGCACGTGACCTGAGAAACATGGGACATAGTACTGAGTGGCATAACAGACCTTTTAAGAAATCATGGAATTTGTTGGCAACTTGATGACAAATTGGATATGGGAAGTAGACAATAGCAGTGTCATAGATGATCCTGAAGATTTGAACCTAGGAATATTGAATGTCTCCCTTTTCCTCTTAGAATACACTTGAGAATCTTGACCCTGGACTATGAGGTCCTCTGATATCTAACCCCTGACTCCCATTCTAGCCTCATTTACCAATGTTACCCCCCCTAATTTATTGTGCTATACATGCATTGGTTTCTCAATTCCCAGAATACACCAGGACAATTTCCCAACTCAGAGCCTGCAAATGTTATCTATGGCATAAATGCCATTTGTCTCACTTCTTCCCCCATTATCTGGTTAAATCACCTTGCCAAGCCTTCAGTTTACATGCTATTTTCTCTGGGAAATTTTCCCAACTTCTATCCCAGGCTTGGGTAAGACCTCTATTAAATATAATTTTCACATAGCACTTAGTACAGTTGTAATGACTCTCTTTCCACTATGCGATGATAAGCTCCATGAGGGCAGGGACCACGTTAGACTTGCTCAGTGTTCATCCCAAGAGACTGGCCTCAGCTTATGTATTGTTTCCTCAGAGATATTTTTCCTCTTCCATCTCCTTCATTCAGTGACAAACTGGGGAAGTTAACAGGGAAAGCTCTTTCTTGGTACCAGTAATTTCCCTTTCAAGTATGGCAAGTTTGAGGCATGATTAGAAATTATGGAAATATCCCATAAGCATCAGTCATGTGGAGTGATCATGGCTGTAGATGAAGATTTGGAAGCCAGCAGCATCCAGATATGAGTTACTAATTTTTGAGAGAGAAGAAAGGGTCAGAGATGGAACTTCAAAAAATGCCTCTGTGGAGATGGAAACAGCTTTAAGAACAATAGAATGGTTAAATTTTCAAGTATTTTTGAGACGTCAAAAAGAAGGAAGGTTCTGGGAATATAATTGGACTTGATGGTCCAATTGGTCACTGGGGAGTGCAGTTCTTCCAAAATAATGGGAATGAGATCTGGGTTGCAGACAATTTGAGAGAGTTAATGAAAACAGCAGGTGTAGAATGCTTTTTAAGAAGCGTGGTGCTAAAAATTGAGAGAAATGGGACAAGAACTAAAGAGATGACACTGAGGTCAATTAAGGTTTTCCAAAATAGGGCAGAACTTTGGAGCTTTAGGGAATTTTTTTTTTTTAATTATGATGGGGAAGTCTGGTCAGTTGAATCTTTTGATCACTCACTTTTTTTTTTAAGGAACACTATTTCCTTGGCTTTTATTACACTACACCAACTCTCCTCCTCTCCTTTTAGCTCCCTCTTATCTCTTTTTTTTTTCTCTCCCCACCCTAGACCCATTCTTTCCAATTGTAACTCCTCAACACATGGCTAATGAGTACTTGAAATATAGATAGTCAGAATTATGACATGCTGTAAGTGTAAAAATCACACCAGATTTTGAAGGTTTGGAAGGAAAAGAAGGTAAAATACTTTCTTAATAATTTTATATGGATTATGTGTTGAAATGATAATGTTTCAGATGCATTGAATTAAATAGAATATATATTAATAAAATTAATTTCATACTATTATAATGTGGGTCCCCTCCCCACCTCTCCACCTTCTTTTGCACCATTTACCTCAACTCTCTTTGCCTCACTGAACCTCTTTCACTACCTTGAAATTGTCATGCTCCCTCCAGAAATAGGGTCTTTGTGTATGTTTTCCTTAGAACTCACCCACTCTATCTTTTCCTGGGAAATTCTCTTTAGCCTCCAGATTTCAGCTCAGTCATCACTTCTTCAAGGAAATCTTTCCATCGCTTCCCCCCACTCTCCGACCCACTATAGGTAATGACAGTGCTGGTGGCACTGGTGATGAGTGACACAACATGTAACATTTAAAGAGCACTTGCTAGATCCTGGGAGCTCTCATACTGTTTTAAACATAATTCATTAAGTCTTCAAAACTACCTTCTTAGTCCCCATTTTCAGACTATGATCCATTGTAATATCCATTTATCTGATGAGGAAATTGAGCCACAGAGAAGTTAACTAATTTTTCTGAGATCAGTTAGAAAATGCTATAGCCAAGATTCAAAATTTGGCACTCTGATTCCAAAGCCCATGGGGTTAACTACTATGTTATACTGCCTTTTCAGAAAGGGTAGGCTTCTCTATTGTGTCTCATATCAGTAATAATCTGATCTTTGCAATAGTGAAGTTGTAATTTAGAATTAATTTAGGTGATTATTTGGTTAATATATGTATCCCCTAACTTCTTTCCAATTCTTTAAGGAGAAGGGAGACAGATACCATATCTGCTTTTGTTTATTGCTTAACCATAGTGCCTAGCATTGTGGCTGACATAAAGTAGACACACATTATATTAGAATACAATTATATAAAATAAATGTGTCAATATATGAAAGAACAAAGGAAGGAAGGAAGGAAAGTAGGAGGGAAGGATGGGTGGATAGGGCAAATGCCTCTGTATCTCCATTTATGGATTTCTCTACTGAGCACTACTTAATCCATACTTTCTATCTCTCAATTCCTACATCTCTCTAAGGAAGTCCTGACTTTGACAACAACAAATTCAGAGACCCTGTCTGGTATATACTGAATGACTTAAGAACTTCTGAACAGTTAGTTTATTATCAATAGCTGATTTGTTCAAGATTTATTTCAGGCAGAGGATGTCAAAACTGGATCAACCATTAAGTAATCTCCTATAACATAATTATGAGTACCAAGTTCTCTAATTACACCCACACTGCAGCCAGACTGGGAGCTACTTTCTATTTTTCTATTTCTATTCTATTTCTATTCTATTCCAATACTTCATGAGATTTCATGCCTCTGATACTTTGCTTAGCTTTCCCTTTCCAATCTTTCTTGCTGAGAAAATGTCTACATATCTTTCAAAGGCAGGATCAAATGGCCTCTTCTGGGTAATCTATAATAAAATACCCCCTATCATTTTTTGTTATCGATGTGTGTTTCTTATAGAGATGCCGGGCCTAACTGGAGGATATTTTAATATGATTACTCAGTTGAGGATATGTCTATATTCTTGGGGT
Source organism: Enhydra lutris kenyoni (assembly GCF_002288905.1). NCBI lineage: Eukaryota > Metazoa > Chordata > Mammalia > Carnivora > Mustelidae > Enhydra > Enhydra lutris. The sequence continues at coordinate 68,116,615 of NW_019154086.1, read as the reverse complement.
TAGGTTTGAAGCTCCCCCTGAAGGGTTGGACACGCAGCGTCAATCACGGGGGAAAGAGTTAAGTCCTTGGATTAAGAAACTAGGAGTGGCACTCCTACTTGCTTGTTTGTCTCTCACATTTTTAGAAATAGATCTCTTGGAGATGAACCATGTCTGAACTTCCAGGTGACTGAGAAAAGACAGATCTGCCTTTTAGATTTGGAGATAGGTAAGGAAGCCTTGTTATAGGAAACCATAAATGCAAGATGAGCAACTCACTCATCTAAACCAGATTATCAAGATCAGCAGGCTTCAAACTATCAAAACACCCTGGTATGTCACAATCAGTTATGGCATGCATCACAATTAATGAGTTTCTAATAATAAAGTGCCATTGTTTAATAGGATTTATATTTTTAAAACATAGCAAGCATAAATTCCAGATTACTTCAGTAATACTTTTCTCATTCCTTTGCATAACAATATACTAGCTTGAATGTGAGAAAATAAAGAGGAATCATACTTAGCCAGCTGGCAATGGCTCATTACTGGAGAAAGCCCAGAGGAGTGTCAACATCATCTCCCAACCTGCTTTCTCAGTTGGGAGAGACTGTTGAGAACTGCTCTTCTAGTTGTATATTAATACACTTTGTTTCCCACCGGTTATCTCCAAGTCAAGTCAAGACATGTACAACTGATCTCTCATAATTTCTGTGCTGCAGGGAATCATTTGGTGCAGAGTGAATGGGAGAATATCTTCTTGTGGCCACCAACAGTTTGGCAACAGTGGTGACTAATTCCTCAGGGAGAAAATGAAAATCTGGAAAAAGGTTGGGAGGCTGTGGAGATTTGCTCCTCCCACATAAAGATTTAATCTCTAAAGTATTATTTTATTTGGAAAAAAGACAGTTTTCCTACAGAAAACCTTTTTAACATGCCCAAGCAAATTAAGTCACTCCCATCTATTCTGAATGTATGATTATACTATAGATTCTATCACTTTGCATTCTAATTATTTGTTTACATGACTGCCTCTCCAGTAAGGTAAGTCACAGCAAAGAAGAATTTGGTCTTATACTGCTGTGAATTACTATTGCTTATTAGCACTATGCTTGGCATTATAACAAGCACTACCAACTTTTGGTGATGAGTAAGACATGTCTAGAAAAGCAAAACAACATCCATCACATTAATTTGGGTCCTTTTGTTGTATTCACTGTTTTACATATAAAAATCTTAATTTAAAGTCATCTTTATTCCACAGCTGTAATCTTACATTGTACATAAGGGGCACCTTATGTACAATGATTAGGTACCTATATATCAGGTAGGTACCTGATACCAATGTACCAATACCATAGATATCAATGTGCCTATGATTAATTTATCACCCTTGCCATATCAATATTTAAAATGTAACATACAGAATAAAACAATGAGTCACACAGGGAATTGTTTTTCTGAGACTCAGATTTAGTAGTCTGTCTCTTGACAAATTTATTCAGGGCCTACTAAGTGAAATTCACACTTCCTGATTTGGCATTCTGACCTCCCTTATTTTTAGGATACTTCCTGTAATTTCTATATCACTGAATTTTACACCAACCAGGCATTTTGTATGCTGGATAATCTGGTCTAATCTAAAGCAGAAAGTACCAAAGGGCTCTTTCTTGATCACCCTTCTCTCTTCTGCTTTCCCACTCTTCCTTTTTGATCTCACTCAGTTCCAAGACTTTAAATATCCACATGCTGAGGACCCTTAATCTCCAGCCTTTTCTTTCATACTCAATTGCCTATTTGACATCTCTGCTTGAATAACTGATATGCATCTCAAACATAACATTGAGAAAATAAAACTCAGATTTTTACCTTCACTCCCCCACCAAGAAAGTATTTCTGCTCATGTCCTTCAATTGAATAAATGCTACCATCTTCCCCTTAGATGCTCAAGGCAAAATAATCTAGGCATTTTCCTTTCTACCTCTTTAACATCTTCATATCTCCCTAACAAATCCAAATCATCAACGAATCCTATTGACTCATCCCCAAAACACAATCCAAATCCATCTACATTCTTCCATGTCCATAACTACCATCCTAATTCTGAATTACTGCCATATCCTCCTAGCTGGTCTCCCACTTCCACTCTCACCCTTCATGATCCATTTTCTGAGAGATTGATAGAGTCTTTGTCCCAAAGTGTAAATAAGGTAATGCCATTTCCCTGCCCGAAAAAACTTTGGTTTGGTAGGTAGAATAATGACCCACCAAAGAGGTCTCATCCTAATCTTTGGAAATTGTGAATATGTTACACTACATGCATGGGGGAATTAAATAATCCTGCATTTCCAGGTTGGCCCAATGTAATTTTTTAAATTTGAAAAAAAATTGAAAAAGTTGAAACAAAGCAGAAGAGTCAGAATCAGAATGATGCAATGTGAAAAAGATTTGGGTGGCGATTTCAGGCTCTGAAGGTGGAAGGGGGCCATGAACCAAGAAATGCGTGGAAACTCCAGAAGCTAGAAAAGGCAAAGGAATATTTTCCCCTACATCCTCCATAAAGGATATCGACACTAATTTTAGACCAGTGAGACTCATTTAATACTTCTAACTTCTAGAACTGTAGGATAAATTTGTGTTCTTTTAAATTACTGAGTTTATGGCAACTCATTACAGTAACAATAGAAAGCTAATACACTCCCAAGGCTTCTCAGTGCACTGAAAATGAAATGCAAACTCTATATTCTATGTTACAATCCCTACAAAATCAATTTTTCAATCCCATTACCATCCACTTTAATCTGGCTTTTATGGGTTCTTCAAACATGTAATCTTATTTCTGCCTTAAGGAATTTTCACTATTTCCTCTCTTCCTATCATGCTCTTTTCCAGACTGCAATGGCTGGCTTCTCACTACTCAGGTCTCAGATTAACTGCTAACTTTTTCCTACAGAGCTTTTCAAACCATCTGATCTAAAGTATACAGTCTTTCTCACACTATGTGATTTTACCCTCAGCATAGCACTAATTTTCGCTATTTTTCTCATTTATGTATATATCTTCTCCCCCACTGTCCTCTTAGAATGTAAGTTCCATGAAAACAGAGTCTATAATTGTGATGGCACATAGTAGGCACTATAAAGTATTTATCACATGAATGTATGAATAAATGGAGCAATAAATGGCCCCTAACATTTATGGTACTAAACATGGAGATTTTCCAAAAGTTTTAAGCAAGCATAAAAATTTTCATAAATTTGCAAGAAAAAAGGAGAATAACAATAAGTTGCACAATTCTTTTCTCTGACTCCATGAATCTTTCATTGACCCCACATTATTTCATGGGTTAAGAATGGAATAGTGGGTTGCATCGTTGGCTCAGTCTGTTAAGTGTCTGCCTTTGGCTCAACTCATGATCCCAAGATCCTGGGATTGAGCCCCACATTTGGCTCCCTGCTCAGCAGGGAGTCTGCCTGTCTCTCTGCCCCTCCCCCACTCGTGTGCGTGCTCTCTCTCTGTCTGTCTCTCTCAAATAAATAAATTCTTTAAAAAAAAAAAAAGAAAGACTGGAATAGTAAGCTAGAAGCATCATTTATCATTCTTCATAGTTCCTTTGGTAGAGACTCTTCCCCATCATTTCTTACCAAGATCTTACTACAGAAGGAAGTTTCCCCATTCTGCCATACTGACACACACTTAGTCCTACATTGTCAGAGAAATGTGGTCCTCACCTGAAACAATCACATTGCTCTAGAATTTAAATTCTGAGGGGCGGGATTTTTTTTCTTCTTTGTTCTTTGCTTTGTTCTTAGGGTATATCTCAGAAATATACATGACCTAATATTAGTGAGGTTGTAATCAAGTGGAGAGAAACCAGAGTTAACCTATGAAATGCTAGGGGACAGTACAAGGCAAATACTGTTACCTGGTTGGTATTATATGGGTAACAAGAGCTTAGGAGGTTGGGAAGAAAACAAAGAAGTTTATCATAGGAAAGCTATATGGACATTGGTCTGAAGATTAAAAGAAGATAGGATTTTCATAGATGAAAGAAAATGGTGGACATAATACAGATGAGGCAAAAGGCACAAAATGAAGGATGAAAGTGACTTACTTTCACTAAAGAGAAGAGCTTGGCATAGGAATAGTACACAGGGAGAGTGGAATATAAAGAGAGAAAACAAGCTCAAACGATGAAAAATGAGGATAATCAAGATAAATAATTAACCAAATAAATTGAGTTTGAGGTTGATGGACAATAGGGATTCATTACACTATAAATGATAGGAGAGTCCTAAATAAGGGAGTAGTTTGAGGACAGGAGCTTTTTGAGAAGCTGCTTCTGGATTTGCAAGAAAAAATTAAAGTCTATTCTAGTAACTAAGATGGAAAATTAAACACATTATGAATATATTTTCAAAGGAAGACTCTAGAAGTTGTATATTGTTTTTTTTTAAAGGTGGGAAAGGTGTTACTTTATGACTCCTGTTCACTCCACATCTTCTTCTCTCTGTGGCAACAAATCTTAGCTTAGTTTTCACTTCTTCTATGATCCTTTACTGACCAATCCAGTGGAAATTTTTTCTTTCCACTTAGAATTTTTATTTTCAGATTGATGAAAAGGATAAATGTTATAAATGCAAGTAAGTTAAAATCAAAACACAGCCTTTAAAATTTGTTTGGAAATAGGCTTTGATTTACTCTCTGGGTCTCAAAGGATACATTTAATTATTCCCATTCAGTGTGTCTGCAATGTTTAAAAAATTAGGTCTCTCAGGCTATACTTGATGCCAATGCCAAGTAAATCCCTTCAGAATTATTTAAATTTTTAAACCATTCTCTATCAATGACATAAATATTATCACTGACCTTTTGATAGAAATAGTTTCCCAAACATTCAGAACAATAGAGTTTTATTTCTGGATCTACTTTAAAAATCAGCACCAGACAACCAACTAGTTTTTCTAAAACTCTTAACAGGTAAATCCAGGTGAGCGAGTATTTAAAATCTGTTTTGTTTTGTTTTTTTTTTTTTATGGAAATATTAACCTCCAGAAACATTTCTTTAAATTCTTTAAGGTTTTTTTGGTTGCAATTCTTATTTTTCAATCTTTTAAATTCTTTTAAGTCTTTCCTTTAGTGTAGATTCTATTATGCAAGAATTATACAAATAGCTATAACTTATTTACATCACTCCTGAATTTAAGAGAAGCCTAAATTTACCAAAAATAAACAAGTAAAGGCATATATTTATAGTAATAACAGAAAACATTAACAGTATTTTTGAAACTTCTTTAATATAGTTTGCAATGTAACTTAAAACTTAACAGATTAAATAGATTATTAGTCTCTATAATGAAATGGTGCTTAAACTGTTTGTGTTGGACATTCCTTATATATTAAACAAATTCTATAAGAAAGAAGTGTACAGTTAACCCTTGAACAATGTAGGTGCTAAGGATGCTGACCCCATGTATAACTGAAAATTCACATATAATTTTTGACCCCTAAATTTTACCATAATTGTAGTTAACCAGAACTATTCACTGGTAGCCTTTTTGACAACATAAACAGTAGATTAGCACATATTTTATGTTATACTGTATTCTCACAATAAAGTTAGCTAGAGAAAAGAAAATTTTACTAGGAAAATCATAAAGAAGAGAAAATACGTTTACAATTTGAAAAAAAAATCCAAGCTTAAGTGGACCTGCATAGTTCAAGTCTGTGTTGTTCAAGGATCAGCTATAATTTTAAGCCATTCTTTTAATATCTTGATGTAATTTGAGGGAACTTTCTAGTTTCCCTTTTGATTCTTAGAGAAATAAAAATATCAATGTAAAACTTACTTCTGTCTGACTAATTATAATCAACCAGGAAAACTGAAGGAAATCTTATTGTTTTATGTAACTTTAAGCTGGCAAGTGTAAGGCATTAAATGAAAAAGTTATTCAAATTATATAGATTTAAAATATTCATTTTTAGACTTCAGGTTGCCAACATTAAGTCATTTTAATGAAAAACTAATTAAAGTATAAGAACTTCAAGTGTTTTATTTTTAAATATTGCTCCTAAAGGAATCAATCCAAAATAGTCTGAGATTTAAAAGTTAATAATATTTTCAGGAAGGCAAAAGGGAAAAGATCTGCTTACATCTCTCCAAAATGCCTTTCCTCAGTTCCTGGAATACAAAGTGTGGTTATGGTCAATGAATATCCAGAAAACTATCAATGTGGAAATGTCCAGAGGATCAGGTGACCCTCTAAGAAAGTATGTAGTACAAAGCAGTCGTTTAGTAAATACCAGGCCAATGAACAAATGATTCTTGAATTCACTAAAATAAGCAAAGGGAGAGTGAAAAAACATTCTTCAAAGTTTTAAAAATATACTCAAAGTTTAATAATTACAGAAGCTTAATATATCATGGAAACGCTTGACACTGAAAATAATAAAACTTGACACCAAAGAGTCATTGTTTTACACAGAGAAAAGTTTCCTTAAGAATACATTACCACAAGATGTGACTCTATTCCTGAATGACTCAAGATACATCCAAGATTGTCAGCGAATTATTATTATTTATAACCGTGAATGTCACGGTCACAGAGATGGAACAAATATTTCCTCAATACTTCCATCGTGATGTTATCAACAATAGAACTGTAAAGTGCAGAAAACATTAATTAGATCCCTAATGATATTGCGGGGTAATAAGTTATAAAACATAGCATGTCATTGAAATTATTTAATAAAAATCCTGTATTCTGGAACCCCTTATAGCTCAGTTGGTTAAGCGACTGTCTTCAGCTTGGGTCATGATCCCAGGGTCCTGGATCGAGTCCCATATCAGGCTCACTGCTCCACAGGGAGCCTGCTTCTCCCTCTCCCTCTGCCTGCCCCTCCCCCTGCTTTGGCTCTCTCTTTCTCTCTCTCTGTCAGATAAAAAAATAAAAATTTAAAAACTTTTTATATTCTGATTATAAAATCAAAATTTATTGCAGAAAATTTGAAATAGAGGAAAACATAGAGAAAAAAGTGACCTATAATTCCCATTACACAGAGAAAACCAGTATTAACATTTTGATGTGTTTCTGTGCTGCCTTTCCTTTACATTCATAGTAAGTATTTATTTGGAAAATTAGGATTATTTTGTATATGAACATTATATTTTATTTTTCACATGTTTTATTATGTCTCTTTTATCACTAAACGAAATATTAAATAATGATTGCACAATATACCATCACATGGATGATTCATACTTAATCATACTGAGCTAATGTTTACCATTTAGATGTTTAAAATTTTTCACTATTATAAATTACTTTACAATGGACACCATTATATGTAAGTCTTTATCTGAGGTTTTAATTATTTTTTTGTGAGATTCGTAGTTACTTGTCACAGGGTATGAACAGTTAAGAGTTTCATTACATTATTACCAAATTATTTTCCAATGATTATACCAGTTTATACTTCTACTAGGCATGCATTTGAGTTCCCATCTCACTGTATTTTAGACAACACTATAAATTGTCGTTTCTTTTTTAAAAAATTCAATTTTGATAAGCAAAGTAAATTTGTCCTCATAACTTAAAATAATGTCTCTCTGATTAGTAGTGAAAAAAAATGTTTATTTTTTTAATTATATTTCCTTTGAGATTTTTCTGTTCCTTTCCTTTATCTTTTTTCTAGTGATTATTCCTGCTGATTTCTATAAGCTATTTCTAGAAAAAAACTATAGAAACATTATATTTATTGCAATAATTTGCCAGTTTGCATTTGACACTTGATTTTACTCATGATGTTTTTGACATATAGTTAAATAATTAAATTTATCAATTTTTAACCCTTACAATTTCTCCAATTTCTTCTGATAGCATTTAAATTTCTCATGCATATATGAAAAACTTTACATTGCATGCATAAATAGTATTATAAATGACCTGAGATATTTTATGTTCAGCCTTTTTTTTTCTTTTCTCTCTTCCTCTCTTTCCTGTATGCTTCCATCCACATGTCTTTCCTTCCCAACCTCCACAATTTTAAATACCTCTGAAATAGCTCACTTTTACCCAAAAAGCACTTTATTTTTAAATGTATATTCTGTTATCATTGATGACAATAAATTGCTAAGAATTTACAAGTGAAAATAGTCTTTTAAAAAATTTTTATGGTGCTAAAATACGCATAATAAAATTTTACTCATATTTTAGTATATAGTTTAGTGGTATTAAGTACACTTATATTTTTTGTAACCATCCTCACTGTTTCCAGAATTCTTTTATCATACCAAAATGAAACTCCATACATATTAAACAATAACCACCCATTTCCTTCCTCATGCTGACAACTATCATTCTACTTTCTGTCCCTATGAATTTGACTTTAATTCATGTAAGTAAGACTTTAATTCATGCAACATTTGTCCTTTTGTGTCTAATTTATTTCACTTAGTATGACATCTTCAAGTTTCATCCATGTTTTAACATGTGTCAGAATTTCATTCTTTCTTCAAGTTGAATAATGTTTCATTGTACATATACACCACATTTTGTTCATCCATTCACTCATCAATGGACATTTGGGTTGTTCCCAGCTTTCATTATTGTGAATAATCCTCCTTTGAACATGAGTGTAGGAAATAGTTTTTTCAATATCATTGTTAATCAGTGCATATATAGTTACTGAAATTGTTTGAGAACACTGATGCTAATTGCTGGCACTAAAATTATGAATCAGTCTTACCTAACCCATATAAAGAAGTTGTTTGTACTGAATATTCCTCTTAAGACCTCATAAGCCATCCCTGTGCATATAATCTGTTATTTTTCTTGAAAATATGCTGGAAGAATGTTAAAAGGGTAGCTACATAGGTAATAGCTTCAGGAGATTGATACTACCCCAGAACTGGGCATGTGCCATGTCCACATAAACCATGAAAGCCTTGAAAAATATGCTCCTCGTCCTTCTAAACCAGTTAGTTTAGCAGTCAAATTGGACATATTATAAATTAGTACCTCATTTATCCACAATTTTTTTCTCAACAGAGAAGTCAGGAATGACTGAAGAAAATCATACCATGAAAATTGAGTTTATCCTCACAGGATTTACAGATAACCCGGAGTTAAAGACCCTTCTGTTTGTGGTGTTCTTTGTCATCTATCTGATTACCATGGTGGGGAATCTAGGCCTGGTGATACTGATTTCAAAAGAGCATCATCTTCACACATCAATGTACATCTTTCTGGGCAACTTGGCTACTGTGGATTCTTGCTGCGCCTGTGCCATTACTCCTAAGATGTTAGGGAACTTCTTTTCTGAGAACAGAGTGGTTTCCCTCTATGAATGCATGGCACAATTTTATTTTCTTTGCCGGTTGAAACTGCAGATTGCTTTCTCCTGGCAGCAATGGCCTATGATTGCTATGTGGCCATATGCAGTCCACTGCAGTACCACACCATGATGTCAAAGAAACTCTGCGTTCAGATGACCACAGGGGCCTACATAGCTGGAAACCTGCATTCCATGATTCATGTAGGGTTTCTGTTTAGGTTAGCTTTCTGTGGATCTAATCACATTAACCACTTTTATTGTGATATTCTTCCTTTATACAGACTCTCCTGTGTTGACCCTTATATCAATGAACTGGTACTATTTGTCTTTTCAGGCTCAATTCAAGTCTTCAGCATAAGCAGTGTCTTAATATCTTACTTCTACATTCTCTTTACTATTTTCAAAATGAAATCTAAAGAAGGAAGGGTCAAAGACTTGTCTACCTGTGCATCCCACTTTTTATCCGTTTCATTATTCTATGGATCTCTTTTTTTCATGTACATTAGACCAAATTTGCTTAAAGAAGGTGATAGGGATATTCCAGCTGCGATGTTGTTTACAATAGTAGTTCCTTTACTAAATCCTTTCATCTATAGCCTAAGAAATAAGGAAGTAATAATGTCTTGAGAAAAATTCTGAAGAAAAAAAGATCTCATGAAAGTTGGAAACAAATGACATCTACTATAACTTAATGATTTAAAGGTGGAAAATACTTCCAAGTGAAATTACACAGAGAAAATGCACAAATTATATGTAAAATATTAAAATATATAATAATAAAATCAATTTAGGAAGCAATACATATGGGAGAAAATATACAGGAAAGAGAAAACTGCTAAATCTTAACTCAAAGTAACAAAAATCAAAACCAAATTTGTAATTTATTCAAGAAAGAGCTGCACATGTTGCCAAGTTCATGGGTAGTTTCAGCATCAGGGATTGGGATTATCAACCTCCAAAAGGAAAACAATATCAGTTGCACACATAAAGGAGAATTCTGTTTAACATTTACAGGCAGTTTACCTTAATAGCACGGAGTATGAGCACTCCAGTTAGGATGATTAGGGACATGTGAACCTTCAACCAATGAAATCACTCACAACCATGAGAGACAAAGTTGAAGCAAGTAAATTTTGAGGAAGTAGTCTTAATAGCATTGTGGAGGACACTATAGTTAGGATAAAGGTAGTAAGAAAATGAAGCTATCAAATAAAAGTGAGTATTATATTTCCAAGTTAAAGTTCCAAAAGAGTTAAATAATATAAAATAAACACAGAATGTCAACTTCAGGAGTAGTTATCTTCAGAAAGAGTTATTTATTCCTATATGTACACTCATAAAGATGCCATAACACAAAATTCATATAAGATTTGAGAGCTTCCATTCTCATTGAGCTACATTGAACTTATCTAACCTCCTTCTTGAGAGATGAGGAAAGGGTTCAATAATGAGGGCAATACTGTATCATATACAGACATGAAGCTATGATTGTTCAACTATGGGTAGGGCTTATCTACAATAATTCCTTTTTTTTTCTTTTCACCATTGCAAAACCTGAAGCTGTGGAATGTAGGTTGAATTAAGTGATTTTATCTATTTATTTTTTAGAATTAAATGATTTTAATGTCAAAATTAAAGAACTACTTTTTGTTTATTTATTCAACATAGATTTATTGAGACCTTGCTGTGTAGAAACACTACTCTGGGATATATCAGTTGCCAAAATACCAGCTTTTCCATCTTCTTAAGTAATAGAACACTGTCATGATTTTAATGACTAATTTCTGGATTAAGGAGGACCCATATCAAAAAGAAAAATTTCCCCTTCTATCTCTTCTTTTGATGCTCTGAGGTCACATCTAAATTCCCAAAAGGCAATTGATGGGTTACAGCTCTGGTCCAGGCTAGCCAGCCACTAAAGCTGACTTCACATGGAAAATCAAGAGGTTAAATCCATTTAGAAAAATTTGTGGGAACATAGATGCAATATTTCCAATCCCCTAACTCATGAATACAAATTTATAATCACTTTGTTTCCATTTGTAACTTCCAAAAAAAAATCTAATCTAGCTAATGCCATATAATTAGACATTTTAAGATTTGAAATTGAGACATTTCAAGATCTTTCTTGGTTGTTTCTAATTTATTTTCTTAAAATACTTTATTTAAAAAAAATTAAAAAATAAAAAAAATATTTACTTATTTATTTTAGAGACAGAACACAAAAGTGAGAGGAGGAGCAGAGGCAGAGGAGGAAAGAATCTCATGCAGACTCCACATTGATTTGGGAGCCCAACTCAGGACTCCATCTCATGACCCTGAGATCACAACCTGAGCCCAAACCTAGAGTCAGAGGCTCAACTGACTGAGACCCAGGTGCCCCTTGTGGTTTCTAATTTAAACCCCATCAATTTAAGCTTTACCCAACCCTACCACCACCCTTCCTTGAGTGCATCTAAATGTATAGGTACTTGTCTGATATGTCATTAAAGACAGGTGTCATGTTACAGTTTGAGCTTTGTCCCTGCTATATCCCTTTGAGATGTTTGATTTTCTTTGACTTTTTGGTTATCTCTTGATTCCACTTTCATTTTTTATTTCTGTGTTCATATCTAGTCCCCATGCTAGACATGGAAACATGATTTCACCTAAACCCTTACTTTTTAATTTCACAAGTCTTCTGTCAAGTCTGCTGGCTCAGTCTCTCTTGTTTTCTCCCTCTGCTAATTTCTGAGTAATTTCTCTTGACCTCCCTGTCTAGGATATTTAAGAAGATGGAAAAACTGGTATTTGGATAATTGATATACCCCAGCACCTAACTGAAAGAAAGGTCCACAAGAAGACTGAAGGGCACCATTTTTACACTTCTGATGATGCTCAGTATGGGTTTAGTGTAAGATTTTGAAAGCTATCATGGGTCCCTCTGGAAAGTTCCTCTTGCCATATTTCTCCAAAATTCAATGGGCATTTGATTGTCTTTCCATCTAATTCCCAGAACACCCCCCAGGAATGTAAGTTATAGAATACCATCTCATCAAACACTAAGTATTTCCTTATGACTTTCCTCTAATCCCCCAACTTACTACATCTAAATTTCTAGGGTGATACCTAGCTCTTACCTTATCATAAATGCTTCCCAAATCTAATTTTATGAAGTAAATTTATACTTTGGAACAGTCCTTAAAAACAAGGTTTTAAAAAATTAAAAAAATAAAATAAAATAAATAAATAAATAAATAAATAAACAACAACAACAAAAAAATGAGGTTTTCTCAGTCTATTCCTTCTGTCTGGATTTTCAGTTATGCTTAGGAAAAAAAGCAAGTGAGATTGACATTGTTGTGCTCTGATCTTTCTCTAAGCAATAAATCTGAACTGCACAAGCTACTGTCTGAAATGTCAGAAATGATTACCGGGCAGAATTGAATCACAGACTGTTTTCACATAAATACTGCTGGATATAGGAAGAAAACTTGCATAAAATTAATCCTTTTAAAATCTTGACCAATATTCCACAGTAAGTGGAGAAAAGAGATTTGTTTAGGACATTATTTTGAAAAACAAAACAAACGTATGGAAATAAGTATGCTATCTTACACTTAACCAAAATTTAGTTATAATCACAAATGTGTACAAATTTGGCAAACAATGAGTTAAGTGTCAAGTATTTTTCTTGGCCTTAATTTCCAGAAGAATAAAATGTGATAACTAGATACAACCTTTACTTAACTTTTGAATTGAAGGAGTGATAATAATGAATACTAATAATGGGACAATTTTGTAAAATGTCCAAAGTCTCCACCAATTTTCCCAAGTGTCCCTCCTAATTCTTATTGTACAAACTCTTATCCATTGAATGTGCTTTTATTTTTCTCATTTATTATTCACTTTTTAATTGTCCTAACTCTACCAGGTCCTATTTGTCAATGGGGCTTTACATATCCTTCAAGTAGTTCTCCAAGAAGACATTCATCAACTATATTAAGTCTATTGTATCTTTCTCAAGAATGTCTCACATTGAATTTGAATAATGTTTACTATATCAGAGTATCAGTAAATAATATGATGGCATGATGGTTGAAGACAGTAATGTTAAGCAGGGATGAATGTGTAAGGGGAAATTAATTCTGTTAAGTGGTTAATTAATTTAGGAATATTGCATGTTATGACAAGTCTTACCTCCCTGAGGAAGCATTGTCACTTCAGAGACTTACAAATTGACACTATATTAACAAGAATCTCTGTGTTGGTTCATCAGTTAACATTGAAATGTAACCTCATTATGTATACAAAGATTAACATTTGAGCTAATTTGTAGGTATCTGTAATTCTGGCAATACTTTCTTTTCACATTTTAATTATTGGGGTTTTACCTGAATCCTAATATGCCATCTCCTGTTACCAGGCTGAATTCAACTGAGTATCCAGAGTTTGGTGACATGAAAAATATTTATTCCTTACATACGCCTCTATGCAAGTCATTTAACTCTTCCATATAGACCATTCCTTTTTAGAATTATATTAGTCCTCACTTAATACCTATTGCCAGCCCAGAAAAATTACTCTGAAGTTGGCAATGCTTGCTTGTGTAGGTCTGCTTCATCAATGAACCAATTTCACCTCTTAATTTTATTTTATTTTTTTAAAGATTTTATTTATTTATTTGAGAGAGAGAGAGAAGACAGAGAGTGAGAAGCAGACTCCCCACTAAGCAGAGAGCCCGATGTGGGACTCTATCCCAGGGCTCTGGGATCATGACCTGAGCCAAAGACAGATGCTTAACTGACTGAGTCACCCAGGCACCCAAAATGATTTTAAATATTGCTCCATAAGTCATGCTGATTAAGTATCAGAGAAGGAGAATATAATATCTGCTGACCATTCAACTCTAGAAATCATACTTACTGTTAAAACTTTAATTCAGTTTAATACCATAACTCTCCAGATGGGACTATATTGGGACTGTGTGCATGGGAGGGGGAAAAAAAAACAACCCTATGTTTTGGTAGATAATCCTTCCAACATCACAGTAAATAAAATATCTCTTTGCACATTTGGATATGTCTGCATCTTGTATGTCTTTCAGACATACTGAGATATAAACTGACTGGATGTAATCACAATGAAAATGTAAATTTGTATTTGTATACATAATATTATATATAATTTGAATTTGTATACATAATATAGAAGATAAAATTACAGAAAATAATGAAGCTGAAAAGAAAAGGGAAAGAAAACTGTTAGATCATGAATATAGACTCAGGGAACTCAACAATTCCATAAACACAATATTATCTATATCATAGGGGTCCCAGAAGAAGAGCAAGAAAAGAGGGCAGAAAAATAATTTGAATGCATTGTAGCTGAAAACTTCCCTAATCTTAGGGAAGATAACAGTCATTCAACTCCAAGAGGCACAGAGAATTCCCCTCAAAATCAACAAAAACAGGTCAACACCAAGGCATATCATAATAAAATTTGCAAAATACAAAGATAAAAAGAGAATTCTAAAAGCAGCTAGGGACAAAAGGTCCTTAACAAACAAGGGTAGACACACAGAATCAGCAGACCTGTCTACAGAAACTTCACAGGTCAGAAGAAAATGACATGATATATTCAATGTGCTAAATGGGAAAAATATGCAGCTAAGCATACTTTATCCAGCAAGGTTGTCATTTAGAATAAAAGGAAAGATAGTTTCCAGGACCCTCAAAAACTAAAGGAGTTTGTGAACCTTAAACCAGCTCTGCAAGAAATATTAAAGGGAACCTTTTGAGCAAGAAAGAGATACCAAAAGCAAAAAAGACTAGAAAGGAACAGAGATGATCTACAGGAAAAGCAACTTTACAAGTAATATAATGACACTAAATTTACATCTAACAGTAATAACTCTAATGTAAATAGACTGAAATACTCCAATCAAAAGACACAGAGTATCAAGATGTCTGGGTGGCTCAGTCAATTAAACATCCGACTCTTGATTTCAGTTCAGGTCATGATCTCAGGGTCATGAGATCAAGCCCCCTTTCAGACTCCATGCTGAGCATGGAGTCTGCTTGAAATTGTCTCTCTCCTTCTACCCTGCTACTCCTTACCTTGTGCTTTTCCTAAAATAAATGAATAAAATCTTTAAAAAAAAAAATAAAGACATCAAAATGGATTAAAAAAAAAAAAGACCCATCTATATGCTGCTTATAAGAGACTCATTTTACACCCAATGACCCCTCCAGATTGAAAGTGAGGGGATGGAGAACCATTTATTATGCTAATAAACACCAAAGGAAAGCTGGAGTAGCCATACTTATATCAGACAAACTACATTTTAAAACAAAGACTGGAGGTGCCTGGATGACTCCGTCAGTTAAGCTTCTGCCTTCAGCTCAGTTCATGATCCCAGGACCCTGGGATGCAGCTCCACATCAGGTTCCCTGCTCAGCAGGGAGTCTGCTTCTCTCACTCTGTTTGCCCCTCCCCCAATTTTCTCTCTCACTCCCTCTCTCTTAAAATAAATAAATAAAATTTTCTAAAAAATGTTTTAAAAAAGACTTATTTTCTAATAAGAGATGAATAAGTATCCAAAAAATAAATCTAACAATTGTAAATACTTATGCCCCTAACTTGAGAGTAGCCTAATATATAAATCAATTAATGATAATCCTAAAGAAACTCATTGATAATAATATAATAATAGTAGGGGACTTTAACACCCCACTTACAACAATGGATTGATCATATAAGCAGATCAACTAAGAAACAAGGGCTTTGAAGGACACACTGAGCCAGATGGACTTAACATATATTCATAGCATTTCATCTGAAAGCAGCAGAATACACATTTTTTTTTCAAGCGCACACAGAACATTCTGCAGAATAGATCACATACTGTATCACAAATCAGGGCTCAATGGATACAAAAAGATTGAGATCATACCATGCATATTTTCTTACCACAATATTATGAGACTTGAAGTTAACGACAAGAAAAAGTTTGGAAACACCATAAATACATAGAGGTTAAAGAACATCCAACCAGGGCACCTGGGTGGCTCAGTTGGTTGAGTGACTGCCTTCTGCTTGGGTTATGATCCTGGGGTCCTGGGATCGAGTCCCACATTGGACTCTCTGCTCAGCAGGGAGTCTGCTTCTCCCTCTGACCTTCCCCTTCTCATGCTCTCTCTCTCTCTCTCATTCTCTCTCTCTCAAATAAATAAATAAATAAATAAAATCTTAAAAAAAAAAAGAACATCCAACTAAAGAATGAATGGACTAACCAGGAAATTCAAGAAGAAATAAAAAAATACATGGAAGCAAATGAAAATGAGCACACAGCAGTCCAAAACCTTTGGAATGCAGCAAAGATGGTCATAAGGGAGAAATATATAGCAATACAGTCTTCCTCAAGAAGCAAGAAAAGTCTCAAATACACAACCTAACCTTACACTTAAAAGAGATGAAAAAAAGAATAGCAAATAAAGCCTAATGCCATCAGAAGAAAGAAATAATAAAAATTAGAGCAGAAATAAATGATATAGAAATTAAAAAAGAAAAAAGAACAGATCAATGAAACAAGAAGCTGGTTCTTTGAAAGAATTAACAAAATTGATAAACACCTAGACAGACTTATCAAAAAGAAAAGAGAAAGCACTCAAATAAATAAAATCATGAATGAAGGAGGAGAGATCACAACCAGAACCTCAAAAATACAAACAATTATAAGAGAATATTATGAGCAACTATATGCCAATAAATTGGGAAATTTGGAAAAAATGGATAAATCCCTAGAGACATATAGTCTACCAAAACTGAAACAGGAAGAAATAGAAAATTTGGACAGACACATAACCAGGAAAGAAATTGAATCAGTAATAAAGAGCCTCTGAATGAACAAGAGTCCAGGGCTGGATGGCTTCCCAGGAGAATTGTACTGGATATTTAAAGAATTAAAGCCTTCTTTAATTAAGCCTTCTTCAGAATACTTCTGAAACTGTTCAAAAAAATAGAAATGCAAGGAAAACTCCCATTCTCACTGAGGTCAGCATTACCTTGATTCCAAAACCAGACAAAGACCCCATCAAAAAGCAGCATTACAAACCAATATCTCTGATGAACATGGATGTAAAAATTCTCAAGGAGACACTACCAAATTGAGTCCAGCAGTACATTAAAAGAATTGTTTGCCTGGATCAAGTGGGATTTATTCCTGGGCTGCAGCAGTAGTTCAAAATCAGCAAATCAATCAAATTGATACATCACATTAATAGAAGAAAGGATAAGAACCATATGATCTTGTTAATAGATGCAGAAAAAGCATTTGACAAAATACAACATTCTTTCTTCATAAAAACCCTCAAGAAAATAAGGATATAAGGAACATACCTCAACACCATAAAGGCCATATATGAAATACCCACAGCTAATATTATCCTCAATGGGAAAAAACTGAGAGCTTTTCCCCCAAGGTCAGGAATGTGACTGGATGTCCACTCTCACCATTGTTGTTCAACGTAGTACTGGAAGTCCTAGCCTCAGCAACAAGACAACAAAAAGAAATAAAATGCACCCAAATTAGCAAGGAAGACGTCAAACTTTCAGTCTTTGCAGACAACATGATACTCTATGTACACAATCTGTTCCATTCCATCCAAAACCTGCTAGAAGTGGTATGTGAATTCAACAAAGTCACAGGATATAAAATCAATGTACAGAAATCTGTTGCATTTATATATACCAATACTGAAGCAGGGAAATACAAATCAACCATGATGAGATACTACCTCACACCTGTCAGAAAGGCTAAAATTAACTCAGGAAACAACAGATCTTGATGAGGATGCAGAGAAAGGAGAAAAGGGAACACTTTTACACTGTTGATGGGAATGCAAACTGGTGCAGCCACTCTGGAAAACAGTATGGAGGTTCCTCAAAAACTTAAAAATAGGACTACCCTAAGATCCAGCAACTGCACTATTAGGTATCTATCCAAAAGATACAAAAGTACTGATTCAAAGGGTCACATGCAGCCCAATGTTAACAGTAGCACTATCAACAACAGCCAAGTCATGGAAAGAGTCCAGTGTTCATTAACTGATAAATGGATAAAGAAGTGGTATACATATATAATGGAATATTACTCAGCAATCAAAATGAATGAAATCTTGCCATTTGCAACAACATGGATGGAACTAGAATGTATTATGCTAAGTGAAGTAAGTTAATCAGAGAAAGACAAATATTGTATGATTTCACTCATAAATGTAATTTAAGACACAAAACAGATGAACATATAGGAAGTGAAGGAAAAAAATCAAAGAAGATAAAAACAGAGAGGGAGGGAACCCATAAGAGACTCTTAACCATAGAGAACAAACTGAGGGGTGCTAGAGGGAGGTGAGTGGAGGAATTGGCTGAGTGGGGGATAGGCATTAAGGAGGACCCTTGTGATGAGCATGGATTTTTTTTTTTATTTTTTAAAGATTTTATTTATTTATTTGATAGACAGAGATCACAAGTAGGCAGAGAGGCAGGCAAGAGAGGAGGAAGCAGGCTCCCTGCTGAGCAGTGAGCCTGATGCAGGGCTTGATTCCAGGACCCTGAGATCATGACCTGAGCCAAAGACAGAGGCTTTAAACCACTGAGTCACTCAGGTGCCCTTAGAACCAAGAATTTTTAAACACAATATAAAACCTTATTCGAATTTCAGGAATAGTGTTATAAAAATCTATCCCCTTGTCATCCATTTTTCTCCTTCAAACCCTGGAACTCTACCTAAAATTTCATCCATTCTTTTTTTTTTAATCTTTTTTCTTTATTTATTTATTTTCAGCATAACAGTATTCATTGTTTTTGCACCACACCCAGTGCTCCATGCAATCCGTGCTCTCTCCAATACCCACCACCTGGTTCCCCCAACCTCCCACCCCCCGCCCCTTCAAAACCCTCAGACTGTTTTTCAGAGTTCATAGTCTCTCATGGTTCACCTCCCCTTCCAATTTCCCTCAACTCCCTTCTCCTCTCTAACTCCCCTTGTCCTCCATGTTATTTGTTATGCTCCACAAATAAGTGAAACCATATGATAATTGATTTTCTCTGCTTGACTTATTTCACTCAGCATAATCTCTTCCAGTCCCGTCCATGTTGCTACAAAAGTTGGGTATTCATCCTTTCTGATGGAGGCATAATATTCCATAGTGTATATGGACCACATCTTCCTTATCCATTCGTCCGTTGAAGGGCATCTTGATTCTTTCCACAGTTTGGCAACCATGGCCATTGCTGCTATAAACATTGGGGTACAGATGGCCCTTCTTTTCACTACATCTGAATCTTTGGGGTAAATACCTAGTAGTGATGAGCATGGATTTTTATATGGGTGTTATATTTAAGTGATGAATCATTAAATTCTACTGTTGAAACCAATACTATACTATCTGTTATCTAACTTAAACTTAAAAATCTTGGAAAAAAGTAGAAATCATCTGTATCTTCTAAGCAGAAATTTATTTTTAATGAAGTTCAGCTTAATAATCCTTCGTTTATGGATCATGACATTGGCATTATATCTAAAAAGTCATTGCCAACCCCAAAGTCATCCAGATTTTCTTCTATGTTTGTTTAGAAATATAAAAGTAAATCCAAAAAAAAAAAGAAGTGACAAGAGTTGAAGTGACTGACAGTTGGAGAAGGCAGAAATTTCAGTGAAGTTATAGATGCCTTGTTTCATTTTAAGCCATGTAAAATAATAAGCATACAAATTATTTTGATAAAAATAAAATATAAATTTGAAAACATTGATAACAATATATTACATTCAGCTTGAACATTTTGTTCCTGACCATTTCTAATGTTTAAGGTAGAAAACTAAGTTAGCATTTTTGAGGAAAGATATGTTAGTTTCAAATGATTGAAATTCCATGCTTCTTTTGGCTTTCTGTGTCCATCAAAAACAACAGAAACTCCTTGAGAAAAGTGTTCCATGACAAGGAGCAGCAAGAGAATATGTACCATATTTGCAAGGGTAGGGTCTGAAGAAAGGTGTGTATTAATTGTTCATATAGGTAGTGAAAGAATTGTTGGTAAAAGGTGAGAGATAGGCTTCAGGGACCTAAAAAGGGTAAGATTTATGATGTTCATCTGAAAAATGCCAGAGCTGGTCTAGGCAGAAGGCAAACAGGACATGATCCTGTCACAGGTCCTATAAAATATTGCAACTATAGTATATATTGGCCCCTGCGGAAAGAAAACTTCCTTTCTATTCCACTGTGACCTATGCTCCAGTTAGTTACTGCTATGAGGCCCTTAAACTCAGTAACTTCACACAATAATAATAATTATGTCCCATGGTGGAGGGTTGACTGTGCTCACCTAGGCAAGTTCTTACTCAGTATTATCACATAGTTGCAGCCATATGATGACTGAGGCTAGAATCATCTTAAAAGTTTTTCCATTTTTATGACCGGCCATGATACTGGCTGCCAGATGAGATCCCAGTCAACACGGGGTGTCTCCTTGTGACCTCTTGTTACAGGTTGAATTGTGCCCCTAAAAAGCTTTGTTGATGTCCTAACTCCCAGTACCTCAGAATGTGACCTTACTTGGAAATGAGAATTTTACTTAGTTAATCAAGTTAAAATGAGGTCATTTGGGTGGGCCTAAAACCAATGTGACCAGTGTCTTACATAAAAGGGGAAATTTGGGCACAGAGACACATATGCAGAAAGAAGACAATGCAGAGAGACAGAGGGAGAATGTCATGTGAAAATGGAGGGTTGCAGTGATATAGCTGTGAGCCAGACAATCCCCAAAAATGCCAGCAAGCCACCAGAAGCTAGGAAGAGACAGGGATGATCCTTCTGTATAGGTTTCAGAGAGACCATGGCCCTGACTAAACCTTGATTTCAAACTTCTAGGCTCCAGATGTGTGAGGTGATAAATTACAATTGTTTCTAAGCCACTCGCCCTGTGATACTTTGTTATGGCAGTCCCAGGAAACAAATACATCTGAGTTTCCTTACAGCAGGACTACCGAGTTCCAAGAATGAGTATACCGAGAGAACAAGGCAGAAGTGCATGGCACTTTGAAGGTCTGATTTTGGATGTCACATAATGGCACTTCTGCTACTTTCATCACTGAGACAGCCACAACATTTTACTTACATTCAAGGTGAGGGGACAAAGACCCCTTAATGGGAAAAACATCAGCAACACATTGTAAGAACATGTGGTATAAAATAGAGTGTGTTGGTCATCCCAGCTTACACCAATTATAAGGACTTAGGAAGAACTGAGAAAGGTAATAGGACAGGAGTAAGGGTTAAGTTCAGATACAGAATGTTAAGGGCTGCTTGACTCACTTGTTCTTTGTAAAATTTGTTTTCCCCTGAAAAAAATGTGAAATGGTTGTTCTGAAACAAAAAGTATAGCAGTGAACTCTGAGTTTGGCTTTTCATTTTCTGAGCTCCTCAGATCTTCCCTCACTTCTATCCCTCCAGAAAGCCAAAATACTATGAAAGAAGTACAGTTATTATCCCCATGTAGCATGCAAGAAAATAAAGCTCAGTATGGTTTAGTCATTTGAGCACTATTCCACAGTAGCACTTTTTATTTGAACTCCCGGCTAACTACAAAACCCACATTCTCACTTACCACACAGGAAGTCCCAAATATCCTCCAGGGGCTGCACAGAATTGTTTTAGTTTAGCCTAGGAAGTGCAGAACAGCATAGTACTTTTTAAAAATTAATTTCCAAAAAAAAAATAAAATAAAAAATAAAAATAAAAATTAATTTCCAAGATTTAAAAACCAGGAGAACATTTAAAATTTTAACCTCTCTTGAAAGGTTGGGAGATCTGGCAATAATTAGAACTTTTTATGCTACTTACCTGTCCCCCTCGAACATTTGAATGTGTAATTTTGCATTATAAAATACTGCCTCTCATCATACTTAAGTATTTCAATATTTATTACACTAAAAACATTTGCTAACTTACTATTATAAACTATAAAATATGTTGTTTGAATAATTTCCTGGCTTTTGGTGTGTAAGAATAATAATAATAATAATAATATGATATTATATAATAATAATATAATAATAATAATCTGATACCATGAACTGTTTCAGATCACTTTTTTATAGTGAAAACATTAAAAAGAAGAGAAATAACCAAAAAGGCCCAGAAGGGAGAATTTATTAACTCACTGATTAATTCATATGTAGTCAGATATATAGTAGGTGATTAAAAAAGCAAAAATAACTAATGCTAAATAAATAAGCTAACTATGTTTATTTTTCAAAAAGAAAATCTTACATAGTAGAAGACTATTAAACAATACCTTTTTTTTGTAATTGTTTCAGTTTTATAGGGCAGGAGGTATAGGTATGAAGTTGACACCTAATATAATTCACTTTAAGCAAATATGTGTTTTCCTTTTATTAACTAGAACTTATTATTTTATTTAGTTTAAATTATCTTCAATTCTTTGCATTATACTTATGTTTGTTTTTGTTGCTGAGTCAATACCAATACCAGACAGGCACAAGACTAGTTAGTCTTGCTTAGCGTGTTCACAAAGCAATTCTCCTTCATAAAGGAATGAAAGCCAAGTGCAAATATGGGAAAGAGTGCATTATCAAATTAGTATGCTAACTTTGGAGAAATGAATCATTATATGATGATATTACTTAAAGACACACTTTTTTTAATACTTTAGAAAGTAAGGATAAAAAACTACCTGTGAAATAAAGGAAAACTGACTGAGATAAAAGCCCAAACCTTTCTGTGAAGAGAAAGAAACCACTGGGAATTTTTTTTTTAAATACAGAAATATGTATCTGTGCGGAACTAATTCTTCATAAAAGCAAAGAGGGAACATGAGAAAAGAACCATCTTTGGGCTGTGACCCTGATGGGTAGACTAGGCAGGCACCTAGGCTTCCAGGTATGTCCTCTTAAAGGAGATTGTGGGACATACGTTTAACATATTTGACATAAATCTGAGCATAGACTAAAAGAGTTACTTGAGATGACCACAACTGGGAACAACTGGGCAGGGAAAATTGATTTATTCAACCCTGGAAGAGAACTCCTAAAGTAGTTCTATGAGTGTCAAAGTAATGTAATTTGAGGGGTTCCAAACTATTCTCCTAGTCAAAATATCTCTCTCTCTTTATAGCAGTGACATATTCCACCATTAGAATATTGAGACAAATATGGTGAATAAACTTTGTATTTCCTGCCAAATGAGCAAGCAATAGCATGATTAATTAATGAAGGGTATTGTTCTTAGACTCAAAATGAAATCTGTTACACTTCCACATTAGTGAAAATAATCTGTGTTGTGTTTTTAGTAGCAGCCCATGTTCTACATGACTTCTAAGAGGGCAGGGATGCAGTGTGCATTACCAGGGCCTATTGCAATGCCTGGCACCAGTTGAGGTATTTAAAGATTTGGCGGGGTGGTGCGGGGGTGGGGGAAATGAAGGAAGGTAGGATGGAAAGGAGAGGAAGAGAGAGAGGAAGGCAGGCAGGAAAGAAAGAAGGATAGAAGAAAGGCAAGGAAGAACGATATAAAACAAAAAATTAAGAATAAGGTCCTGGAAGTTCAGGGGTTAAAATGGAAATAGCTTACCTGAAAGAAGTGACTCATTATCCCAGTAGCACGAATGAATTCAGTGGGTATTTTGACAGTGATTCAGAAGAAAGCAGCCTAGAGGAATGAGGCACAAACCTAGGAAGCTATTATTCTCACACACCAAAAGTCAGATAATGCCCCAAATGTGTAGTCCTCAGGGGCAGCCTGAGGACACCAGGCTGGACAGGAGGAAGCAGAACTAAAAGTGGGAAGGACAGAGCCCCTGAAACAAGTTATCTTCTTAGTTTTATGTTGGCCACACTGGAAGTGTGGCTCTCAAAGACACATCACCTGAGCACTCTCTCAGTCTTATCGCAAGAAACAAATGTAATACTGAAATTTATTATGACAAGAATTCTTGCAGAAGCAAGCTATGACCACCAAAGAGATGAAATCTTTGACATAATTTCCCTAGTAACCCAAGGGTAGTCCTCCTTTTCACTGCTCTCCAGTGACCTCCTTAGTCCCTCCTGTACAGTGTGTCATCTTTCTTCCTGATCCTCAGGAAAACATGTACTGAGCTCCTGTTAGTACAGGAAACGATACAGAGCTACACACAGTGAAAAGAATTACATAGGCACAATCCCTACTCCTTAGAAATGTATCTTATTCAGGCTATTTAAAAAGGAAAGAAAATGGTACAGGATATTTATAGTGTATTCAATATAATTGACCAAAACATACTAACAGAACTTTATTCTCCACAGTGCTTCCCCTCTCATTTGTTTCTTCTATTTAACTAAATTCATAATTAATTATGTAGCCCCTACTTAGAGGGAAATATGAATTTTCAAGATAGAAGATTTATTACTCTCCTCCTGAGGCAATGTGCACCAAGAAAATAACTTTTATTCATTTGAGGACTGATGAGAGGAAACAGTGAAGCACAGAACTTAATAATTATATGTATATCTACATGGCTACATCTGAGAAATGAGGATTGTGGATAACCAGACTTAAAAGATTAATTCACATAGGGTGAAAAGTCAACTGCATAACTTGTTTATTTATTCAATAAGTACTCATTGAGCATTTCCCTATATGGTATGCTCTGTGCTAAGTAGGGGTGTACTATGATGGAAGTCAGACAAGATTTCTGTTCTTGTGGATTTTAACTAACCCAGGGAAAGAAGAAGATGATAAATAAAAATTATTACAGCTCCATTTTTAAGAGGATTTAAATGTAACTTACCCTGTCATCTCAGTTTAGTTTTATCAGAAGGTCCGCATTCCAAATTGAAATGTTAGACCCCCGTGCAGGATTTGCAGAAAGTGGGTCTAAAAACCCATCTTGGGACTTTCAGGGTCTCACTCCCCACAAAGATATGTAAATGCTTTAGGGTTAAACAAAGTTTGGAAAATTAGGAGAGAGACATCTCTGGGGAGAGATGCTGCAGGCTCACAGTCTTTCCCCATGTCCCATCCACTATGGTGAGGAGGGAGCTTGCCAGTTGAGAAGGGTTTTACTGAGGGAACTTGGCGTGTGCCCCCTGACATTTGAGAAATCTGTGTAAGAATATCTGACTCACACTTGAAAAGTCTGACAATAAAAGGGGTTGGCCAGATGAGCCTGAAGCATGAAGCAGTGTGAGAACTTGGGAGTTCAGTTGAGAGGGACTTAACTGTTCTTGTTTCTTGGGAGCTAAATGTTTCCCTCATAATAGGAGTCCTGGTTAAAAAAAAGAAGAAGAAGAAGAAAAAGAGAGAGACAGAGAGAGAGATTGAGAGAGAACTCCTGAACAACCTGAGAGTCATATGATCCCAACAGAAAGAAATCACACTACCAGTGAAGAGGAAAATTACCCAGAGAAGGCCCAGGCCAGGAGGCCCCAGAACATGAAAAGTTACTAATAATAAGCTAGAGATAACCATAAGCCCTACTGGGAGCAAGAAATAACCAACCATTTCTGCTTCTGTAAACAGGCTTCCTGCCACAGGCCTCCTGCTCTACTCTTCCCCCCTAAAGCAGCCCCTGCTCCCCCAGTTTAAACCCACCTATCGGCAGTCAGCATGGCTCTTAGAACCTAACTGCCTGCAGTCCCCTATAGAAGCCCATAACCCTGTTTTCCGGGGCCCAGAAGTTCAAGTACAAGCTCATCTGGGTCCACCGGTGTAAAATAAATCCGAGTTCTCCTACTTCTCCAAGGGTCACTTGGTCTCTTGTGGGTCTGGTTTTTATTTTTCTGAAGCACCAGGAGCGCAAGGACTGAGGAGGGAGTGGTAAGCCCACAGCTAAAGGAGAGACACTGATTTCACTTGTTAAAAGAAATATAGTCTGAAGATCTGCTGATGGAGGGTCTCTGAGAAACTCCCCTGAAATGGCTTTTAAAAGAGAAAGAACCAGTAATTGTGTATGGGCTATATGCCCCAAGGTTAGATGACATCTGTACCAGCCACATTATACTGTCCTTCTTCCTAACCTACTCTTTCCACAGTTTGACCTTGGAAGGCCAGAAAGTCTCTGTTCATGTAGAAGAAAGTGACTAAGGGCAGAAAAGAGAGCTCACTTCCCTCCCCTACTGTAGGCCTCCCAGCCAAAGACAAGCCTAAGCTAAGAAGAGAGACAGTTCCAACTCTGAATGGCTTTTTTGTTTTAATATTTCACTAACTGACCTGGATTACCAGACTGGACTGAAATTTTTTCATGTCCTTCTCAAAAAGGACTTTGATAGTATTTAGTAATCCTAGAACGTCCCTTATATTATACTAAGGTATGGGATGATTGGATCCATGGAGTTTAATAAGAGAGATGACACATAGAATCACTCCCCAACTTGAACTTTATTACCATAGTGAAGAACTTCACAGTGTGTGAAATAATAAGAGGGAGAATGAGCCCAAGGTAGATGGCCAGGGAAAATTTGGTGAATAAGTAAATATTACGCTTGATTTAAAAAATCAATAGGAGTTAGCCATGCAAAAGAGTGGGGACAGCATGGGGTGGGGCGGTCAGAAAAACCATTCAGGAAGAGAAAAATACTTTTTGAAAGCCTGTGGTGGGAAAGGAGATTGTTCTAGATATTGTGATTGTATAACAAATGACCCAAAAATGTAGCAGCAAAAACAACAAATTATTATTATCTCTTAGAGTTTTTAGGTTGAATGGGCTTAGCTGAGTGGTTCTTGATTGGAGGCTCGCAGGCTTACAGTAAGATAGTGATGGAGCCAGAGTCATCTGAAGGCTTAGAAGGAATAGACATCCAAGTTGGCTGAGCACATGGTTGAAAGATGATCTTGGCTGTCAGCTGGGAGCTTAGCTTGGGGATTTGACTGGATCATCTACACAAGGTCTCTCCATGTGGCCTGGGCTTCACAGCATGGCAGGTGGGTTCTGAGAGGGAATGTTCCACAAGTGAGTATTCTAAAACCAATTGTTTCAGGAGAAAACCAACCTAAAGCCACATAACCTTTTATGAACTCATTGTATTATTTAAATCAAACTCTATTAGTCAAAGCAATACAAGTTAGCCCAGATTCAGGGGAAGGGGACAGAAAATACACCTCTGAATGGCCAGGTGAATGAGGAATTATAAGGTCATGTTTTTAAACTATGGTAGGCATGACCCACTGAGAAAATTCAAAAGTCAGTCTTTTGGGAGAATGAAAATTGCTGGTGAGAGCATAAGGCCATTTTAGGAGCTTGGAAGGTATCCTAAGAATAATGAGACAGAATGCAAAGATTGTTGATAAATAAATAATCATCTAAGGCAACTTAGGAAAATGTAAAAATTATTTATTGAACCAAATATTGGACTAATTTCCTTTGAAGGAAATAAATTATTGTTTGTTAAATATCTATTAATCAAGATGAGTACTATTTTAGAAATCAAGAGAGATTGGCATAATATTGGCAGAGTTCTTTGAGAACAGATCCTGATTGGAAATATATGATAAAATTTCCTCTTGATGAAAAGTTACCTCTTGATGACTATGCCTTTGAAATGAGACATCTTCATTCCATTAAAGTACTCATACTCCCCTCAGTTTACCTATTAAACTTGTAATAATGGAACAATGCCCTGACTTCATTGTAGAACTTTACTTCATAGTTTAAATATAGATAAAGATAGATAAGGATTGACTGCAGCAAACTTCTCCAACAGTGTTGAGTTCTGAATCTTTTTTGTTTTTATTCATGTTATTATTATGTACTTTGATAATATATCACAAAAGAAAAATATTATAGTAACATACAGTAAACATTACAATACAAATGACAATTTGTTCATGAAAACTAGTAGTGGAATTAAAAAGGGCTTTTGGGGCAATTGAGTTTCTCCCAAAATTTGTTGCCTGAATAGTTGTCATTATTCCTCAGCTTTTTCAATAGGTGGCTCTCAGAGCCAGTCTGTATATTACCGGTGATGGCATTTCTTTAACATTAGGTGCCATCAGTCTCCATTACTTTTTAAAAATGTCAGTTAACATGCACTGTTGTATTAGTTTCAGGTGTACAATATAATGATTCAATAATTCTATACATTATTCAGTGCTCATTACAATAAGTGTATTCTTAATCCCCTTTACCTATTTCACTCTTCCTCCACCCCTCCATTGGTAACCACCAGTTTGTTCTTTCTGTTTAAGTCTGTTCTTTTGTTCTCTTTTTTCTTTGCTCATTTGATTTGTTTCTTAAATTCTACATATAATTGAAATCATATGGCATTTGTCTTTCTCTGACTTATTTTACTGAGCATTATACTTCTAGATCCATCCATGTTGTTGCAAATGGCAAGATTTCATTCTTTTTATGACTAATATTCCAGTGTGTGTGTGTGTGTGTGTGTGTGTGTGTGCGCGCGCGCGTGCACATGTGTCTGTGTGTATTACATCTTCTTTATCCATTCATTTATGGAGGGGCACTGGGTTGCTTCCATTATGCTGCAATAACCATAAAGGTGCATATTTCTTTTTGAATTAGTGTTTTCATATTCTTTGGGTAAATACCCAGTAGTGGAATTACTGGATCATATGGTAATTTTATTTTTAATTTTTTTGAGGAACGTCCATATTGTGTCTGTTGGCCATCTACGTGTCTTCTTTGGAGAAATGTCTTCTGCCCATTTTTAATCAGATTACTTGGTTTTTGGGTGTTCGGTTGTATAAGTACTTTATATATTTTAGAAGCTAATCTCATCAGATATGTCATTTCCAAATATCTCCTTCCATTCAATAAGTTGTCTTTTTTGTTTTGATGACTGTTTCTTTTGTTGTGCAGAAGCTTTTTATTTTTATGTAGTCCCAATAGTTTAATTTGGTTTTGTTTCTCTTGCCTTAGGAAACATTTCTAGAAAAATGTTGTTAAGGCCGATGTCAGAAAAATTACTGTCTATGCTCTCTTCTAGGATTTTTATGGTTTTAGGTCTCACATTTAAGTCTTTAATCATTTTGAGTTTATTTTTGCATAGGATGTAAGAAAGCGCCTCAGTTTTAAACTTTTGCATGCAAAAGTTTTTCCAACACCATTTGTTGAAGAAACTGTCTCTTTCCCATTGTTTTCCTTGTTTCATTTGTCAAAGATAAATTGACCGTATAAGTAAGGGTTTATTTCTGGGCTCTCTTCGGTTCCATAGATCCTTGTGTCTATTTGTGTGCCAGTAACATACGATCTTGATTACTACAGCTTTGCAGTGTATATGGAAATCTGGGATTGTGATACCCCCTGTCTTGTTCTTTTACAAGATGGCTTTTGTTACTTGGGGTCTTTTGTGGTTCCATACAAATTTTAGAATTATTTGTTCGAGTTCTGTGGAAAAATGCTGTTGGTATTTTGATAGCATTTGCATTAATTCTACATATTGGGTAGCATGGACATTTTAACAATATTTGTCCTTCCAATCCATGAATATGGACTATCTTTCCATTTGTCTGTGTTATCTTCAATTTCTTTCATCAGTGTTTTATATAGTTCTGAAATGTCTTCTAAGCAAGTTGATTTAAAAAACTTTAAACATTTTCTAGATTAAGCTCTTCATATAAAATGTGCAAAAAATCACAAAAGCCTAAGTTGTTAACTTAAATTGTCCATTTCCCATCACAACTGGCAAAGAACTGCACCCACATCCTCTTCTAGGTAAGAGTGGGAAGTCTAAATCTATAAATCTCAGTTACCTTGCAGGACCTGCTATAGAGCTTTCCCTCCAAAGTGTTAGACTTAAGCTCTTGTCTATCAATTCTAATTCTTTCCTAGATAATGTAATTTTAAGCATATATTTTACACTGAGGCTTTCTAATAATTTCAAGGATTATCACTCAGAAACCTCTTATTTCTTGAGTAACTACTCTTTGCAAGGCAATGTGGAAGATGTTTGGAGATACAAAGATTAAATAAGCAATACATTCTAGTACAGAAGATGAATGCATATTAATCAGTGCTATGCAAGGCAGGAAGTGACCAAAGACAAGAAAGAAGTTGCTCAGTGTGTTATAAAGAATTCAAAAGAATAAGACATTTAGATAAGCTTTAAATTAGTCTACTTGGTAGTCTTTAATTGGTAAAGAAATGGTTATGATTTTGAAACTGTAATTTCAATAACGTGATATGGACAGAATTTGAATATGTGGAGAATAGTATTCCAGAAATAAAGGCAGTATAATAAGAAGCATGCACCTAAGAAAACACAAACTGGGAAAAAGCAATAGTGAGTTTGACCAAAGCTAAAGGAGGGAAACAGAAAATACTGCAAAGATAAAACTAGCTAGTTCTAGAACTTGGATGGGAGACTAAATCTAGACTATTCTAGATTGTTTCTATAAGCAATGAGGAATCATTGAAAATTTTCTTTTAAAGATTTATTTATTCATTTGAGAGAGAGAGAGAGAATGAGCAGGGGGAGGGGCAGAGGGAGAGGAAGAAGCAGACTCCCTGCTGAGTAGGGAACCTGACACACGCCTGGATCCCAGGATCCCAAGACCATAACCTGAGCCTAAGGCAGACACTTTACTGACTGAGCCACCCAGGTGCCCCTCATTGAAAATTTTTAAATAAAGGGTTGATGTTTCATTGACTATATCCTTTGCTGTGCAGAAGCTTTTGATTTTGATGAAATCCCAAAAGTTCCTTTTCGCTTTTGTTTCCTTTGCCTTTGGAGACATATCTTGAAAGAAGTTGCTGTGGCTGATATCAAAGAGGTTATTGCCTATATTCTCCTCTAGGATTCGGATGGATTCCTGTCTCACGCTGAGGTCTTTTATCCATTTTGAGTTTATCTTTGTGTACGGTGTAAGAGAATGGTCAAGTTTCATTCTTCTACATATAGCTGCCCAGTTTTCCCAGCACCATTTATTGAAGAGACTGTCTTTTTTCCACTGTATATTTTTTCCTGTTTTGTCGAAGATTAACTGACCATAGAGTTGAGGGTTCATATCTGGGCTCTCTACTCTGTTCCACTGGTCTATGTGTCTGTTTTTATGCCAGTACCATGCTGTCTTGGTGATCACAGCTTTGTAGTAAAGCTTGAAATCAGGTAACGTGATGCCCCAGTTTTATTTTTGTTTTTCAACATTTCCTTAGCGATTCAGGGTCTCTTCTGATTCCATACAAATTTTAGGATTATTTGCTCCAGCTCTTTGAAAAATACCGGTGGAATTTTGATCGGAATGGCATTAAAAGTATAGATTTCTCTAGGCAGTATAGACATTTTAACAATGTTTATTCTTCCGATCCAAGAGCATGGAATGGTCTTCCATCTTTTTGTGTCTTCTTCAATTTCTTTCATGAGTGTTCTGTAGTTCCTCGAGTACAGATCTTTTACCTCTTTGGTTAGGTTTATTCCCAGGTATCTTATGGTTCTTGGTGCTATAGTAAATGGAATCGATTCTCTAATTTCCCTTTCTGTATTTTCATTTTTAGTGTATAAGAAAGCCACTGATTTCTGTACATTGACTTTGTATCCTGCCACGTGCTGAATTGTTATATGAGTTCTAGTAGTTTGGGGGTGGAGTCTTTTGGGTTTTCCATATAAAGAATTGTGTCATCTGCGAAGAGAGAGAGTTTGACTTCTTCATTGCCAATTTGGATACCTTTGGGAATAGTCAACAAAACAAAGAGGCAACCCACGGAATGGGAGAAGATATTTGCAAATGACAGTACAGACAAAAGGTTGATATCCAGGATCTATAAAGAACTCCTCAAACTCAACACACACAAAACAGACAATCATATAAAAAAATGGGCAGAAGATATGAACAGACACTTCTCCAATGAAGACATACAAATGGCTATCAGACACATGAAAAAATGTTCATCATCACTAGCCAAATTAAAACCACATTGAGATACCACCTCACACCAGTTAGAATGGCCAAAATTAGCAAGACAGGAAACAACATGTGTTGAAGGGCATGTGGAGAAAGGGGAACCCTCTTCCACTGTTGGTGGGAATGCAAGTAGGTGCAGCCACTTTGGAGAACAGTGTGGAGATTCTTCAAGAAATTAAAAATAGAGCTTCCCTATGACCCTGCAATTGCACTACTGCATATTTACCCCAAAGATACAGATGTAGTGAAAAGAAGGGCCATCTGTACCCCAATGTTTATAGCAGCAATGGCCACGGTCGCCAAACTGTGGAAAGAACCAAGATGCCCTTCTACGGACGAATGGATAAGGAAGATGTGGTCCATATACACTATGGAGTATTATGCCTCCATCAGAAAGGATGAATACCCAACTTTTGTAGCAACATGGACGGGACTGGAAGAGATTATGCTAAGCGAAATAAGTCAAGCAAAGAGAGTCAATTATCATATGGTTTCACTTATTTGTGGAGCATAACAAATAGCATGGAGGACAAGGGGAGTTGGAGAGGAGAAGGGAGTTGAGGGAAATTGGAAGGGGAGGTGAACCATGAGAGACTCTGAACTCTGAAAAACAATCTGAGGGTTTTGAAAGGGCGGGGGGTGGGAGGTTGGGGGAACCAGGTGGTGGGTATTAGTGAGGGCACAGATTGCATAGAGCACTGGGTGTGGTGCAAAAACAATGAATACTGTTACGCTGAAAATAAATTTAAAAAATAAAAAAAAACACTGCTCCCTCCAAAAATAATAAAACATATTCAATAAAAAAAAAGGGGGGGTTGATGTGATCAAATCTATCCTTTTGCAAATTGGACTGGCAGGGTGTGTAAAATGGATTATAGGAGAGAGCTGGCAGTGAGGACATGAGCAGAGAAGTTACTGTCATCCAAGAGCCTGAACCAGGGTAGGACAGGTGGGTTTTAGTGAGATAGACCTTATGGGAGTAGAATCAAAAAGCCTTGATAACCAACTGGATATATAAGGCACAGAAACAGGAGCTGAAGATGTTGTCAGCATTGAAAATCTAGGTGATGGAAGAAACATAAAGATAATGGGAACGGGAGAAATTATGAGAAGAAAGATGAGTTTAATCTGGACATATTAAGTTTTAGGTATCATGAAAATATTCAAATGGAGCTGTCTTAAAGGCAGTTAGAAAGCTTAGACCTAGAGCTTTGGAGAGAAGGTGAGACTGGGGATCTGAAATCATCTGCAGATTAATTATGGTTACCATTTCTTGAAATCCAAAGATGTGCTGGACACCATGCTAAGTGATTTGCAGGTACTATTTAACCCTCACAACAAACATGAAGATGGACATTTTTATCCCACTGAGATGTAAAAAAATTATTTAAATTGGCAGGTTCTCAAGCAGTAAAAAAAAGAGCTGGGATTTTCAGTAGATTTGTCTAAATCCAAGGCAGTTCTGTGGATGTGAAAGTCTTGAATGAACCAGAGGGTAGCTGGGCTTGTTCGTCTAGAATGGTGTCTAGCATGTAGAGGAAGTCCCTACCTTCCTGCTGTGGAGGAGGAGAGGAGAGGCCACAATATCCTCAACTTAATGACCCAGGCCTCTTCCCTTTTTTCCTTCCCATCATCTTCTTATTTCAAGTGTGGAGGAAGGGGGAGCACTGCCTGGGGTGATAGTTGCAGAGTTAGGATAATAAAATTGGTTCTGCTACCTCTAAAGAAGTCCTAGAAGGGGTTTATAGCCCTAACTGTTTGAAGTCTTTCTAGAATCTTTTTGGTTAATTTCTTGTCTTACATGACCTTACATGCTCCTTTAAGTTCAGGACAACAAGAAAAGTCCCACTCTACAATTTATTGTAAGTACTCATGAATAATACCCAGAGATTGGACCTATGGTATGTGTTCCTGAAATCTGTTGCCATGCTTAGCTTTTTTTTTTTTTTAAGAATTTATTTATTTATTTGACAGAGAGAGATCACAAGTAGGCAGAGAGGCAGGCAGAGAGAGAGAGAGAGAGAGAGAAGGAAGCAGGCTCCCCACTGAGCAGAGAGCCCAATGTGGGACTAGATTCCAGGACCCTGAGATCATGACCTGAGCGGAAGGCAGAGGCTTAACCCACTGAGCCACCCAGGTGCCCCACTATGCTTAGCTCTTAAAATGAACCATCTGAATCAAATTGCATTACAGGTGGTAGTAGTTGATTTTAGGAGTCTGAGAATAAGCCACAGAAATCCAATTTCTTCCTGTTCCTTCAATGGATGTGGATTTAAACAAGATAAAGACAGATTTTTGAGGCAGCTATTCTTAAATCACCAATTGACGCTTAGCAAAGTCATTGAAAAACCAAAGATCCCACATTAAGTGGTGTCTCGTTCGAGACAAAAGATACAAACAGAAGCTTTAAGAATTCTTCCACGTTGAGATGCAAGGATGGCTAAAAAGTCCATGAAATGAACTGTTCTGAACCTTAAACTGGAAACTAGACTCTCCCCACTAATATAACACCAGCCCCAGCCCTAATCCCTGCTGAATGGCAGTCACAGAACAAGCCAGAGTAGTTCCAACTCCCATGCATACAGCCTGACCACAGAGGCCAGGCAAAGGCTGCCTCCTCCCCACATGCTGCGTTGGCCTCCAGAAACGAATACCTACCCTTTATTAAGCTCTTACATTTCAGGATCTATTTAACTGCCACAGTAAACTGTCAAGGCAGATACTATTTTATCCTCATTTTCTATGTCCATTCTCAAGTACTTCTGACTTGTGAAGAGGTTTATGTCAATAACTCATGCCCCTGTCCTGTGTGATTCTAAACAAAACAGCGGGAATGCAATGAATTGATAAGCAGACAGGGGTCAAAGTATTCACTTTATTTATCAAGACCTAGCCACTCCAAAGTACAGAGTCCCTGAAAGTACAAGATTAAAGAAAATAATCTGGAATTGAAGCCAAAACAAATGAGGCTTCCTATACTTCTTGCCAAATCTGAACCTTAGGACAAGCCACAGGAATGTATTGGGTCTGCAGGCACATTCTTCATACACATCTCCATCCAGCACTGGTGGGATGGATTGGTGCCTGTCTCCAAAAGCCAGTTAGTTACCAGAAGAGAGTGTTGGAAAGCACAGGAAAGAAATGGCTTCTAGAAAGCGGGCACCGTACCAGGTCTGTTTATTTGACAAAGCCCACTGTCAGTTTCTAACAATCTGCCTAGGAGACAGGGAATCCTATTTCTTGCTTTTAAACGAAGTTTCAAATATAGTTTCCAAACATACCCACTGGAATCACTTTGAAAGGTTTAAAAAAATCAGTGACCTGGCCACACCTCAGACTGAGTAAATCACAAAATGTCTGGGGTGCAAATATTTTTTAAAGTTTTCCAGGCAATTCCAACATGCAGCCTAGGCTGAGCAGCACTGCTCTATAGGCTTGGTAACCTCATCCCCTCTTCAGGCAGCCAGTCATAACTAGCATTTTCTGACTAAGTACTTTAGGCTCAGCAATTTACATAATCCTCATTGCAACTGTATGAGGCA
Organism: Enhydra lutris kenyoni; assembly: GCF_002288905.1. NCBI lineage: Eukaryota > Metazoa > Chordata > Mammalia > Carnivora > Mustelidae > Enhydra > Enhydra lutris. The sequence goes on along the minus strand of NW_019154086.1, from coordinate 68,080,866 downwards.
GGTATGATAATCATAGCATTTCACAGATGGGGAAAGTGGGGCTTGGAAAGGCTAAGTGACAGACCTGGGATTACAAATTTAGTATTCCAGAATGTCTTCTGAGCTAGATACTTAACCATCACACACTGTGCTGCTTTTTGTGGATGCCATGATCCTAGCAATATCTCCAGTCATAATATATTCCTTCTTTTTTAGGGAGGAGCAAAAATGACTGCAGAAACTGAAAGAGTTCATTCCAGTATTTCCTCATTAAAAAGAACATAAAACTCCCTCTATGTAAATTGAGGAAGAAGTGTACGGGTTTCCAACAACTAACTTTTGTAGAGATTTGGAGAATGTGTGGTAGGGAGTAATAATAAATCAACAATTGTCAAGCAGCTAAAGTCAAAGAGCGTAACTTTTTAAACAGAATCAGCTGAGCAGTTTTGAACAGCCATCCTTAGTATCTTGAGACAGAATAAGAAAACTGGATAAGCCTTAAGCCTAAGGATTGTGAAGGAAGGAGCCATGAGAGGTTATGGGAACATGGGAGTCCAAGTTGCTCCTGAATATACCAATGACAACACAAGCTGCGTAAAGAGAAACAAGAACAGAAATCTAGAAGACTGAGAGCGGCAGAAAGGCTGAAGGAGAGCTGAGGTCAAGTTCACACCCTGAGACACTGAGTCAGAGATCAAAGGTGATGCGTTACCCAGTAACACAAGTATTTTAAAAGGTGAAGACAAAACAGAATTATCTTTTTCTCCTTATTTCATGTTTTGACACTGCAAAGGTATAAAGTAATATAAATTGGATCTCACTTTATGTAAGTTTGAAGAAAGTGTGTAAATGTTAATATGTCAAATAACATATTAACTTTGCTAAGAGAATTTTTAGCACTGTAGAGGAACTAAAGGACTCTTATGGCAATTTCTTCCATAGAGCAAATAATCTTTCTAATTTATTCTTTTTTGCAATTTAAAAGCTCATATAATGAATTCGCAAGGTGCTGGCGTTCATCATAATTTGATCCAAGGGAAAATAGTATGTTGGCACACCTGATGAGCAGTAGAAAAAGAATTCCTATACACAGATGTGTTTCGTTTTATTCCTCTTTCTTTAAAGTATGAATCATTATTTCCTTATGAGTAGAGGGCTGAAAGGAGGACAAGACTACACCCATCCCAGCCAGCACAGAGTTCCATGAAGCTTGTGAAATTACAATTTGCATCTTCAAAGCTGAGCCCATTTATTTGCTAAGAAATCTTGGCAAGTGTAACAGGCAAAATCGGGTTAATTCAATAGGTTGTTTTCATCTCTGGTGAAAGTTCACATGAGGGTTACTTTTTAAAATGCCCTCACACTATCTTCTTATAGTCAGTTGAACATGACTGGATCTATAAGTTTTAATAGTGCTAGTCTGTAATTTGGTGGTCTCAAGAATGGATAAAAAACTAAATTGAACTGTTCTATGGTCATCTCATTTTTCTCACTGGTGTGACTACATCAGTCCATCTTTAAGTAACTTACCAACTTTTTCCCTCCCCTCCACCCCAACACAAAAACACAGAAGTACTTTAAGCAGGCAAATGTTAACACATTACTATTACTTCATTATTAAGTTACTGAGACCCTAGAGTATCATGACATAGATAGTAGGTGCAGTGTTAACTAAATAAATTCTTCTAGGATTATTCCCATTTTATTGTGTCAACTTTTACTGTTTTTATGGCTATCTCTAAAAATTTTTGAAATGAATCTTTTGCCAAAAAGGATTAAAAGATATTTATTCACATCACTTGATGAGATTAGGAACCATGAAATTAAGATTTTAAAACATGATTCTTAAATTGCCATAAAACTCATGTTCTGAAAATTAAGTTTTAACTTTGGGGGTGGCTTTCAAAGATTAGGTGAAAAGAGATGAACAAGACTATACTTGTCAAAATGGTCAAATATCACCAATTTCATATGGTTCTACCCGATTAGACACGAGACAGCTGAAAAACTAGTTTTCACATCAAATGAAACAACACAGCCCTATGTGTTCCAAAGAAAAAAGTCTTCACAAAAGAAGACAACCTCAGCTGTGCTTGAAATATCAACCACAGGGGCGCCTGGGTGGCTCAGTGGGTAAAAGCCTCTGCCTTCGGCTCAGGTCATGGTCTCAGGGTTCTGGGATCGAGCCCCGCATCAGGCTCTCTGCTTAGCGGGGAACCTGCTTCCTCCTCTCTATCTGCCTGCCTCTCTGACTACTTATAATCTCTGTCTATCAAATAAATAAATAAAATCTTAAAAAAAAAAAAAAAGAAATATCAACCACAACACATATGTAACACCAGGGCTTATGATGCCGGCTTTCCATGCTTCAGGATACTACCAGTGAGGCTGGAACTCAAAGTCGGATAGTGACTTGAGTTTCCACAGTACATATTAAAGACTGGTGTTGGACTGACAGTCACAGACAACTTGCGGTGACAAGAGGCAGGGACGTTGTCCAAAATAAGTATCTCCCAATACAAAAATGTGATGTTTGTCAATTTTAAAACCCTGTGCCCAAACGCTTTGTATGTTTACTTAGCTTTTCTACCTTCCACAAAAGGTGCTGAAAGGCAACGAAACGTGAAGAGTGAGGAAGAGGTAGAAAAGTGAGTAAGCAGCAACTGCATAGGCAGTTATCAGCTGCATAGTACTGGCTCTGCTTTAAGTCAGAAGCAGACTTGATTATTTCTGTGCTATAGAACAAAAACACCCATAGCCATTATACGACTTTTTTAAAAATCTAGCTAGCCACATTAAATAGGACACATAGGATCATAAAGCTACTCTGAAAACATGTTTTTAAAACTCTGAAACATAATGGATAAAGAGGCTCTTATTTTCTAATGAGGGCAAGGAGTTCCCATATTTTTTGGAAGATAAAACAGAGATGCCAGAAAAAGGCATTTTCCAAAGAACCAGAGATACTCATTCAGAATCCTGTACTTCTTTATCCTAAAATATTGAGATTTAAATCAACTCAGACATGATATACAATTGAGTTTCTTCTCATTTTTTATTTTTTAAAAAAGACAGATTTAGGATACTGTAAGAAATTACTAAGTTACATTTTTTAAAATCTGTCAAGTGCTACAGTAATGGAATAAGTAAATAAGATTTTTTAAAGTTCAATGTTTATAGACATATTTATAAAAAAATGACTGAATTAGAAGATGTTAAATAATGTTGATACACACCAGGAAGGGATTTAGGCAAGGAAAGGCACATCATTTCACCACAAGAAATAAAGACCATAGTTGGAAGTTAATGACCAGCCAAAGCTTTAGGTCTTGTGGTAGTTTTCCTAGCTCCGGAGGGTCATTATGGTGGAACCTTCTTCATGGTACTGAGCTGGAATAAATAAATAGAAAGGAGTTGGAAAATATTACTCCGTGACCCCAAAGTCATGTTAGAAAGAAAGCACTCTTAATAAGCCTGATGTGTGAGGAGGCAAGGAGCAAAATCCAAAATGATTTGGTTGTACTGAAAATCCTACTGACATTAAGGAAGCTTAAAAAAAAAAATACAAAAAAAGGTAAAGTAAAATAAGGTTAATCCTCTTGTCTGGCTGAATTGGAATTCTTGCAGTTACGAAGTTAAAATTTCCAGTAAACACTGTATTTTTCACTTCCTTTCTTGCAGACAGACACAGTTTAAACAGCTGCCATACTTCACCTTGAATAAAGCTGTATGCCCATATTTGGGGATAAGGATCCTAGATAACCTCATTTTATATAGCTTAAAATCTTTGAAAATAGCATTAATGCTCTGGCTGACAGGCTATCTACAATGGCAAAGTGACCCTAAGTTCTGACAACGATGAGAGGTTCTCAGAGACACTGAAGAGTTTCTAGTTCAACAGATATTTACTGAAAAGTCTAAGAGACTTCAGTAGATGTGTTTGGATCAATTTCCCACTATCCGTTTTCTTTCACAAATGTCTACCCATTTTCTGCTGTCTGGACTCTGAACCTAGATTAGTTTGTTTAAAAGATGGACTCATTCAGAATAATCCATATAAATTTTAGTGGTATTAAGAAACAACTGTCTGTGTGAATAAATAGAATGGATTTTCAGGATAAAATGGTATATCCACAAAGAAAAAAAATAAATTAAAAACAATGGGGGGGGAGACAAGGAGAATATTAATATTGAAAAATAAAATGGCAATTGCAAAGCAGGCAGCTTCCCACTCATGCCACACGATATGCCTTCATTAAGGTGTACTCTTTCCGGTTGGTATGAGCAGCCCAGATGAAGAGAGCAGAAGCCATGAACTGTAAGGGAGCTGAGACGCAAGCCAGGCAGAAGGACCATCCAAATTCACCAGACACGTTCTCAGGCAGCTCTAGCTTCTGGTGGAGTAGCTCAATTCCAGCAACATAACAACTCACTGAGCCCAGCGTACAGAGACCTTGGAGGAAAACAAAACAAAACGTAACTAGGTAAGAGCATCGTAAGAGCTTTTCAGGCAACATCACAGGGCAAAAATATGTGAATGTTTAAGAATTATGACTCTTTGTCTCTATGGAAACAGGAAGAAGATAAAACGTATGTATAATGACAAGACTCACCTGCAAGGAGATGGAGAATGCCTGTGGCAATGGTGGGATACAAACTCCGGCAAATGCAAGCACAAAGTCCAATCACAGCCCCAAAGCACATCAAACCTAGACTAACAAAAGGTAAAAGGAACTGGCAACGCCAAAGATCTGATTTTGAAAAAGAGAAAAAAAGGTATGTTACCACAATTTCAGACAGTTTTTCACAATGGCAATTTCTTTCATGTACTTACTAGACCTTTTCTCAAAAAGTGAAAAAGGAGGGACCCCTGGATGGCGCTACTGGTTGAGCATCCCACTCTTGGTTTCTGAGCAGATGGGTGATCTCAGGGTCCTGAGAAAGAGCCCTGTGCTGGGCTCAAAGCTCAGTGGGGAGTCTGCCTAAGATTCTTTCTCCCTCTGCCCCGCCCCCCACTCATGCTATCTCTCTCCCAATCTCTCTCTGTAAAATAAATTTTAAAATCTTTTTTTAAAAAGTGGGAAAGGAATACTTTAATATTGGGGATTCTTCTTTAAAGCACTTTGTTCAAAAAGATGCTACCTGATAAAAGCAAAAGGACACTAACAGCAGTTACTGAGGGCTCACTGTGTCAGGCACTGATGCTTTGTGTATTAATCCTCCCAAGATCCCTATGAAGGACGTACTATTATTATCTCCATTTTATAAATGAGGGAACAGAAGCAAGAGGTATAAATAACTTGTATAAGGTAACATAGTAATCAGTAGAGCCAGCATTTGAAGCAAAACCTTCTGGCTCCACATACAAATGAATCTACATCCTTCTAGGATCTCAAGGCAGGATTAAGAAGTAAATGAATGGTGGTTATAAAAGCCTGTTGAAATAATATACATAAAGCACAGAGCAGAGGATCTCAGCACTCAATAAATGGCAGCTTTAATTATCATAATTTCCCTCAACAGGAGAGGAAAGCTGATGGACTTTACATGACTTCCATTTTTACAGTATTTTAATTATTAGTAATATCTTAATATCAACTCTAAACCAAATTTGACCTTCTAGGGCTCATTTTACTTTTTGGAACTACATAAAAGTCTTTTCTCCAACTTCCCTTCAAACATGGTTAGTAATAAACTTCTTCTTATATATTTGCAATACAAAATTGAATATCTTAAATAACACAGTTTAACTGTACAGGCTTACATGCAAATTTTTAATAGAACAGGACTGTAAATGTATTTTCTCTTCCTTATGACTTTCTTGGTAACATTCTCTTTTCTCTTGCTTACTTTATGTAATAATATAGCATATAATATATATATAGTACAAAATATGTCTCAATTGTTCTATGTTATTGGTAAGACTTCTGATCAACTGTAGGCTGTTAGTAATGTTCTGGAGAAGTCAAAAGTTATGTATGGATTTTCGACTGTGTGAAGGGGTCAGTGCTCTAACCCCTACATTATTCCAGGGTCAAGTCTACTTGCCATATTTATTCTACTTGCCATATTTATTCAATGCTTCCCCTCATGACATGGTCATTCTATGCACAAGTTCCAGGAAGTCTCTACAGCCTGAATATCAGGTCCAAATATGAAGACAGTATTTTCTAGGTAGTCTGTCAAAGAACAGAATGCTCCCAATAAATACTTTCATTTGTTTTTGATATCTATACTTCTGTTACTACAGCCTAAGACTGGATTAACATTTTTGGTAGTCCTAACCCTTGACTCCTATAGAGCTTGTAGTCAACTTTTTTCACATATCCCTATCTGAACCCAAGTAACTGAAATGCTTATCTCAAATACAGGAATTTATTATTTAGCCCTATTAAATTTACTCTTTAAAAGGACCCACTAATAACGTCTTTTGCGGAGGTCTAGATTCTGTCATCCAATGTATTCGTACTTCCAATTTGGGAAGTATGTATCTAACTTTAAAATATGTTATCAACAGAACAGAGTTCACTGGGATACCACTAGAGATCTTATTCCAAACTGATGCAATGTATGGACACATTTGTTCCAATAATGGAGATCAATGAATGGAAAATTTATTTCCTTCTTCCCCCAACTGTACTGCTGAGATCAGTGTACTCACAGGTCCGAAGTAGATCAATCCCACTATTGTGATTTCCAGGATCAACAAATTTCTCCATGAACTGCTCATTTAGCGTGAAACTCATGCATTTTGTGACCACATCAAATGACTCTGCAACATGAATAACAATGACTGCTTGTTGTTTTAATTATAAACATTTAACAAAAATCCCTTTCAGTAATTATTCTCTGAAATAAAAAGTGATATAAAAGGATGTTCAAAGAGGACAGCAACCTCTTTGGCCTTGAGTGACACACAGGATTCACTGATGCCCAATGAATGCCAGTGGTTCTCACCAGCAGGCTTAAGACACAGACACAAGGAAGGGAAGAAAAAAAAAAAAAAGGTGGAGCAGTAAAATGAATGAGAACAGACATGCAAGAAGACTAGGAAGAAGGAGAAGACAAAGACTTAAATAAATAGGAACTTTGTCTCTGCCAAATCTACCCCCCAACCATCTTCCCATCTCAGGTAACGACAATTCCATCCTTCTAGTTCCTCAGACCAGAAACTTTAGTCATTGTTGCCTACATGCATCCCACCAGGAAATTCTGTGGATCTACCTTCAAAACCCATCTAAAATCCAGCCACTGCTCAGTGCTACCACCATGGTCTAAGTCACAGTCATCTCTCCTAAGAATCAGTGCAATAGCCTCCTGGCTTCCACTTTTGTTTACTGCCTGTTTTCAATACATCTGTCTAGGTGATCAGATCATTTCTCCTGCTCAAAACTCAATACTCCATCACATTGAGAGCAAAAACCGGAAGCCTTCATCATGCCTACAGAATCCTGCAAAGTTTGCCCTACTCCCAGAGTAATTTCTGACAGCATTCTCAACTCTCCCTCTTCCCCACCTCCATTCCAGCCCAGTGGCTTCCTTGCTGGTCTTTGACTATTTCAGGAATGTTCCCATCATGAGGCCCTTGCAGTTGTTGTTCCTTCCAACTTAAAAGATTCCCCCTGAAGTTTTCCATATAGCCAACTCCTTCACCTACATAGTCTTTACTCAAGTGACATCTTGTTGAAGCCTATCCTGCCTATACTATTGAACATCGTAACTTATGCCCATCAATATCCCCTTCCCTACGCATTCTATATCCCTTTATTTTGTTGCATTTTCTCATACAATGCGACATCTTCTAACATACTATATAATTAACTATTGTTTATATCATTATACTTATTTCTTCAGCTTACTGCCTACACCTCTTATTAGAATGTTAGCTCCCCAGGACCAAAGATATTTATATTCTTCCCTGATGTACTGATGATGGAATATGGAGGCATTTAATAAATGATTGGTAAGATTCAAACATCGAGTGCTCCTATGCTCTCATAAGTAGAAATGAACACTTTACAATTAATTTCAACCAGTCCCCCCAACCTCACTCCCCCACCTACTTTCTTTTTTCCATTATATTATCATAACAATTATCCTTCTGATGTATAATAATTGTTGTGCTGTGATCTGAATACAGTGCTTCCCACTAAGTGGTCAACAGAAGTAGTCATAAATAGAAACAAATTCTAAGTTGTTCCTTAGAGCTCTAAAGTTTCCATTTTAATATCTGGAAATTAAAACTTTTTAATGTTAAGAATGCTTGCCAAATAAATCAGACAATTTCTTATATTTTTTTATTTCCGTAATGCATATTTTTAACCTACAAACTCTTGTCAAGATTGTTATAAAACAGACTCAAATATGCACAGATTTGAATGTAGAGTTGGTCAAATTATATCCTCTAAGATTTACAGGGCAAATGATAATAACTACCAAAACACAGCTAACACAGAAAAAGACTATCAAGTTGTATGTGTTGATTTGTTTTGGATACTAACTCTTTTACCAGTTACCAAATATTTAAAGTCTTCCAATGTGCTTTCCCAATTATTTCCTCATGACATACGTGAAATTAATAAAAAGAATTTTACTGAGTAAGTACAAAGATTCAAAATGGCTTTCTCAAGATAAGGACAGTTACTTATCCAACCGGTATTGAGTATCATGGTAATTCATAGAAGTTGGGCAAAGAAAGTGGTAGAGAGAGAAGAGACACATAGATTTATTTCTTTGGAGAGAAAAAAACCCACAAACCTACTTATACATAATTGGGTTATCTTCACATCACTTTGTTTATTATTGAGTAGGTAAAGTAGACAAAAGTTAAAATAAGAGAAATACCTGTCCTTTCTGGTGGGCTATACCAGTATGTGTTTTGAGGTATAGTGATACACCGTCTCCACAATCCCATTGTGCCATTAAATCGGAAAAGTGCATCATTATAAGTCTTTTCATCTGCCTCATCACTAGCGAAGTCGGCCCAGATGCTTTTGTTCAAATCACTGGAATTTTCTTGAACTGGACTTCGATATTCAAACCAGAAGTCTGTGCCAATTGAGGCTGCCATGTAGATGGTGGAAATGAGGCTAAGCACACAAGCAATTACAAATGCTGTAGCAAAACGGTTATCCATTCTGGCATTCAGACTGCTCTGTTTAAAAGTTGGAAAAAGAAGAAAGTTAGACTTCAAGGACATACAGGAAATATTTTGAAAGGAATTATCTCAAAATCACCCTTTATCCTATTCCCCACCCCGTGACCCTTAATGTAATGTATAATCATTAAAGAATAAAAATAAATAAAGGCAAGCATGTTCTTAATTAAATTCAAAATAAAACTCATTATCATGAAAGTACTTATTGAATGCTCACATACCCAGGATGCTACGGAGACAGAGGTCTTGTTCTCTAGTCTATCACCTGCACACTAAAACAGACAACACTGAAATGGACATACACATTACAGATACAAACAATAGACATGCTCAGAGTCAGCCGTGTACCATACATATATTTTTAATTACAGACTGAATTTTTATTGCTTCAGAGCATTAAGTGTTCTGGGTTTGAGTGTGAAAGGGCACAGGAAAAGCAAGCAGAGAAAACTGGCTCCTCCCAGATTCCACTGAGGAGAAAAACCTTCTAAAAACAAGGTTAAGAGTCAGCAGCTCTTTGGAAGGCAGAGTTATGTTTGTTAACCCAGACAGAAGGGTTGTTCGGGTGAGCAGAAGAGCAAAGAGAACAGTAACATATAATAATGCTAGATAGCAATCTGCTCCTAGGATCCATCGAAGCTAAGGAAAACTCCCCTACCCCGCCAAATTCTCCACTCCTATCTACTCTCCCCATTCCTTACACTTTTGAATCTTCTTATCTGCAAACTAAATGATTTCTCCTCAGCCAGAAAGAAAACTGTATTAGGCAAAATATGAACACTCCCAAGGTGTGGACAGGGCTCAATGGCAGTAGTAAATGGCCGCAGTAAAATGACTCAAGGCGGATCAAGCTGAGTCAAATACTGCAAGTATACACCGTGACCGCACCAAACACCTTACAAAGGCGCACGAAAACAGGCTCGCAAACTGGGGTTGCTGAGTTTGGAAGACAGGAAGTGTGACACAGAAGAGATAGGGCAATTACAGTGATTAACAATAACTCCAGAAGTTGGTTTTGTATTCTTGTTTTTCTAATCCTCTTTCAACCTGGTGCTCTCAAATGACCTTAAAAGGTCCCGGCACCCTGAGTGGCTGTTTGCCAGGCCGGACAACTGGCGCTGTCACCTCGCAGGGCGCACTACCGGGCCGGGGTAGCTCGAGGCAAGCTGGGGCCAGGGCCCTGCAGTCCTGCGCTGCCCCAGGCCAGGGGCCCCAGGTACCCAACCAGGCCCCTCCCCAGACCACTCAGCCGAAGAGAAAAACCCGCCGCAGCGCTGCGGCTCAGAACCGGCCCGGCCCTGGCCCCGGCCCCTCCCCAGGAGGGGCCCCTCTTCAAACTGCTGGAAACGTCTAACGGCTACGCGACCCCCGCCCAGCGACGCCGACCCCGCTCACTCACCGCCCATCCTCCTGCTCCGCCAGCTTCACCCTCAAGCTCAGACCACAGCACCCTACTCTCCCCGCGCCTTCTCTGACGCACTTCCCTGCAGATCCCGCCCCCTCCATAACTCCCGCGCCTCCGCCTCCGCCTCCACCCGAGGCCGGGCCTAGGCCCGGGGCCGTGGGGGCTTGTGGGAGTTGTAGGAGGGACAGAAGGAAAGCTGCGGGAGGCGGCGGGCCGCATTTCTGGCGCCGCGCGCAGTGCATTGTGGGGGGTGTAGTTCGACTCCGGAGCGAAAGGAGGTGCTGCGCCAAAGGGAGTTGTGGGCTGATGGAATCTTATGTACTATGAAGGAAGGAACAAAGGTCCTTAAAGTAAGACAACCCGTTTCTGGTCACGGCTAGTCATTGATTGTGACTTATATAACGGTTTTCCAGTCCTGTGCTTTCCTGTCACACACCCTACCTCTAAACACATCAACAACAATGTGAGTATACTTTTGAAATATCAACCTATTTATTTCTTCTCAGAACCTCACTTCCATTGAAGCAGATAGTCTTTCTGGTTTTATTGCTTAAGTTTAGACTAAGAAGGATGTGACTTGGCGGTATCCATGTAAAATGTAATGACAGTGTTTGGGTTTCATATAATTTATGTTAGTGGCTGGTTTTTTTTTTTTTTTTTTTTTTTATTGTTTTTTTTTTTTTTTTTTTT